>NW_009648157.1:957797-958783 GCF_000708025.1 Charadrius vociferus | reverse complement strand
AAAATTGTGGAGGGGATGGGGGTGTAGAAGAGGCCAGACTCTTCAAAGGAGGCCCTTGGACCTTTTTTCCTTGAGAATATTAATTTTACTGCATTTGCATTTTGAAATATCTGTATTTGCCCATATTCAACTCAATTAAATTTTTTTCATTTTGTATTACAAATTATTTGAGCTAAATTTCTAGTGATTTTTTAAAAAAATCCAGAGCTACTGTTCATAAATGTAATGACTAAACTGTTATTTTCAAATTCACTGTGTTTGTTCAAATCATTTCCATACTCAGCTAGGCACAAAGAAAAGCCAGTTTCCTTGGTTCATGGGTATTGGTCACTTCATTTGATTATTTTAATTTTTTTTTTATGTTTCCTTTGCTGCACTTTTAATTTAGTTTCATCAGTAGCTTGTCTTTATTTGCCTGGACTGAACATTCTTCTTTCTTTACCCCCTGTTCATTGCAAACAGCCACGGGGCAAATGTAGTCTCTCACAGCCTGGACCCTCTGTCAGCAATCCACATAGCAGGTACCTTATTCTCCTGGTTTCCGCACTCTGTTCTAGAACCCCAAGAGGATGATGGAAATTGGCCGTGATTCCTCTCTGTCCCCACCGACTTGGTCAGGTGGCCAGGACTTAAAGAAGTGAAGACTTCCTTTTTGTTAATAGTTTGGCAAAAGGGGCTCTCAATTACTTCAAATTCTTTGTTAAATAGCAATAGTGGCTAATCCTTCAACATCTACAGCTTTTGCTTCCCTGGAATGCCATGTAATCAACATTTATTTTTCAGATGCTTGATCAGGATGAGTGTTTACACTCATGATATTTAATGATTATTTTATTTTGGCATGATTTAACAGAAATGCCAGCAGGTTCATGGCAAACACTTTTTATCATCCTCTTTACCTCTAGATATTAAATTAAGGCAGGTGATAGGCCAATACCATATTCTAGAATTCACAAAACCCACAGATCTGGATGAGACACACTAAC
>NW_009648157.1:946064-957786 GCF_000708025.1 Charadrius vociferus | reverse complement strand
CCCCGAAAAGTTTTGTTCAGTTTGTGGGTTTTCAGTACTTCAGACTCAAAATTAAAAGTCAGGATTTGAGGGTTTTGAGACTTGCAATCACTTTCCCCTCCTTAGCCAACTGCAATATAATGCGCTAACATTGCCATGACTCTTGCCAAGTGCTTGCATCCATGTATGGCTCTGGGAGCAGCACTGCCCCATCTCTGTCTGACCAGTAGAGAGCAGGCTTGCAGCTACAGCTTTTTGCTTTCCACCTTGTCTCCAGCAACCTGTCATCTCTGCGGCTAACAGTGCTTCTGCATTCTTTGTTGTTGTCAGTGTGATCTGTCTACCTTCACTCTTTCACTGATCAGTTCACTAGCCTCTAGAGTTATGAAGTTAAAAAAAAAAAAAGCAAAAAAAACAAAACAAACCTACGTGAGCAGGCCAATATGTATAAAGAGGACATTTTTGCTATTTAAGCATCTTACGCATTGCAACACCTAAACTAATCAGAAAGTATGATGAAAATGTATTTGTTCTTACAGTTAAGTCCTAAATCTCATTTATTCTCTATATATCTGAAATTAACTAATTCATTTGCAAAATAATTCCTGTTAAAGTGAAAGATTTGATGTTGGAAAGAAGGCAACGCTAGATTGAATACAGTGATTGAGCAATAACCAAGCAGAAAAAAAATACCTTAAGAGTATTAACTTTTTCATGAGCAAAACCAAAGCTTTGTTCAGCAAAATCATTCTCAAAAATAAATGAAATAAAGAATAAAACTACTTACCATGTAGATATATATAAAAACACTTCTTTAAAAAAAAAAGTTTGCTATGTATGTATAGTTAGTGACTGTGAGTAAAGTGGCATAGTTGCAAAACCACATAGCACAGCAGGTAGAACAGGTGGAGCACCTTCCATGGCTTCCACTGGCACTAAGAAGCTGCCTCAATTTTAGGGATTTTTTTTTTTCTTCGAAATGTAAGGAAACCACACAGAAAATAGGTGACATATGTCACCTATGGAGGTGACTCCATCTTTCTGTCTGATGGAGAAGGAGAATTAATTTTTCCATCTCCAGTCTGCTACAAAGCTTGGTATTTTGTTTCTTATAGGGAGTGGGAAAAGGGAGGAGTGGGGCTTTACTCTGCAGCCAGTAACAGCTAGGAGGAATGGAGGATGTCTCCAGCAGATCAGCATGCTTGCAGTAGCACCGTTGTACTCAAGAAACGTATTGTGTGCACCCTTCCGCTCTCCTGTATAGTCAGACCACTTCTGCCACTCTTTTGAGAAGGTTTCTGGTTGTAGGTGCGAGCCGCTGGCTCAAAACGCAGCTAGCAACGCTTTGCAGCTTTGAGATCAGCCTCTATTCTAGCAGTGTCATTGGTGCGGCACCTTTCAGATCAAGTCTTTCCAGCACTGTTTATTAACACATCTTGTAGCAGTACAACACAATGTTCAATTTGTCATTCAGACAAGCATGGAATACGAATGAGTCACTGCTGAATAGGAAACTTAATCAAATGCGCAAGCCAGACAGGTTGCGGTTGATGTATAATGTGGTTTTAACTGATAAAGCGGTACAAGCTGTCACTGTGTTCTTTAATATTTTGACATGCCTCTGATCAGAGTACTTTGTGTTTGATCTTGCACTGGATCAGCAAACCCTGTTAAAGTTTATTATACAGGAGAGCTAAAGTCAATTTTAAAAGGTTTGTCACATAGGACATTGTGAAGGAAAGTTCATTTAAAAATTAGAGGGTCTGTGTTTTGTGTATAACAAGTGTGATACCATTTTGCCTTCCCCATTATCACAGCAAAAAGACAAGCATACATAGTGTGATGCTCGGCAAGGTACAATCTTAAACTAGATGTCACTTTGTGGATTTAACTAAAGGCTCATTCAACAGGTATTAGTACTCATGTGCTAAGTGGGAAAAGCAAATCCATGAAGCAACTCCACTTCCTTCATCAGTTTAATAGAGCTGTTGTAAATGCACACCTGGATCTGCGCCTGTGGAATTTTTTGAAGTGATTAAAATGTTAAAAAGATTAAAATTGTGGTTCAGTTTGCTCAGACTTGTTTATATTGTCTCTCTTGAGCAGCTCTATTCAAGTCTTGGTGCCACAGTGCCAAGCTCCATTTCCTGCTCTCCCCAGGCCTCCCCAAATGACTAGTGGATCTTTAAAGGTCACTTTCTGTTCCTAGAACAGACTAGGCCACAGCACTCTCTGTGCCTTTGGCCACAAAATGGCAGTCATTGCCAGTAGCTCAAACACAAGGTTTGGGCTTGACTTGCCGTGGTTCTTCTCCCAATTGTCTCCCACACTCTTACTTAAAGCTTGTTACTTAAACTTCATATTTAACTGCCTTTGAAATGGATGTGTTCATCTTCTTTACAGGGTAAGCCAAATCTGAGGTTGGAGTGATGTGATACTGAGAGCTAGGGAGAGAATCAAAGTCAGAACGCAGCCAAGCAAGGTTGCCCCTAGAGAGTCTTAGGCCACCAAAAGGAGTTGTTGCCTGCTCTTGTGGGTAGAGCATCATACCTTCTCCTTCATAACTCTAGCGATCTCCATCTTAAAAAATTGGAATCAGTGGGAACAAAAAGTCTATTAGAAGGTCATTATTAAATTTAATTTCTCTGTTTATCTGGATGTAGAATAATTTCCACCTTGAATGTATCCACGGTTAGATGTAATCATTTGGGTTTGCGCAAACATTGTCCCTTCCTTTAGTTCACCCTTCCTTCTGTCTGTTCTGCACTATTTTATAGAGTAGTTTTAGCATCTCTCAGGCTTTATATCGGTAAGCTGAGCTCTTTATTTCCTTCATAGGAGAAAGATTCCTCTTTTTTTTTTTTTCTCTCCTTTAAGCTTGTGTCAGTTTGAATTAATCTTTCAGAAGGATGTTAACAAAAATAATACAAACTGCTTTGAGTGAGATCTGAGTAGTGCCTTGTAGAACATCATTAAAACAACTCATTTTCTCTTCTGGAAATCTTGAACTGAAATATACTTTAAAATTTCTTTTGTCCCCTTTCACAGCTATTGACAAGCCACATTATTGGTTTGTGGCTACTGTGTGCCAAACTGCTCTAGATTCTCTTCATTATCTTCAGAGTGTGAACTTCCAAATTTATAGCAGAATTTTTCATTGCTGCCTTACATACTATAAACTCCTTGAGCTGCTTCTTGAACCTATTGGATTCATGCACTTTTTTTCTGTGCAAAGAGCCAATCCTATTTTGTATGTGTGAAGACTTCCAACTTCTGTCATCATACAGATGAAATTTCCTGTTCTTCTACTTTGTGCCATAGTCTTTTCATAAAGATATTACATCAAGATTCATCCTTGATTAACTCCAGAAATAACATCCTACTAGCCCAGCAGTGCCTCTTCCCATGTAAGCCTGTTGTCTGCATTCCATTAGTCACTTCCCCCTTAACTCTATTTATTTCTATCAGCTTCACTTGAATGATAAATTCTTCTGTTACAATCTTTCAGATGTTTACTGCAATACAGATAGATTACTTGATCCATGTTTTCCTTGAAAAAAAAAAAAAAGGGTCATCTTTAAAATAAGGTACTCGTCTGTGCTGAAATTAAAGTTCACTTTGCCCATCTGATCTATAGTCTGGTAAATTAGCTTCTCCGCTCTTGAAATACTTAGGGAAGAGTTCCAATTTCACCGACATTACAAACTCCCAAAGTAAGGGTAACTATTCTTGCACTTCTTAGGTTAATTTATGAGATATGTCGATGTGAAGAAGCTTACTGTTGGCCAGATCTGCAGCTGTGCCTCTGCCTTTTATCTAGTTAGTAGGAATTTTGTATGGAGCGAGTAGCAGATGGCCTTCCTTCCTTCCCTCCTCAAACAGGGGCCAGTGTGACACATAGAGGAGTAGTCAGAAGAGAGACAGCCAGAGATGCAAGCTCAAGAAAAAGACATTACATTTTTCTCCAAAGTGGCATACAATGCTTCAGCTTTCCCTTCACCTGCTGGAGTAAATAGGAGTTCCGGCCCTTATGAACAGTGAGCCTTCTTTATTAACAATGTATATTTTTGACCATCTCTCCTTACCAACACTCTAAGCTGAGCCATTCTGTTTTGCAGGCAATTATGTAAATTACAGAGGTGTACCTGCAATAAACACAGGCGGTACAGCACTTGAGCTTTTTAGAACACCCCCTCTGAAGGTGTTTTCATAATGTTTCATTATTTGATTGTTGAATTGTTTCTATGCAGTATTAGAAACTATTCCTCAACACCCTTCTTCACTGCAGAAAAAGTGTTTTGAAAAATTTTGCCATGAGCTGTTTTTTGAAAGTAAGTTTGTGTTCCTTGTTAAGGTCAGCCATGTGGCTTACACATACCACTATTTTTCTTCTTTTTTTGGTAAAACACAAAGCAAAAAGTGATGGATTGTGCTACTAAAGCCATAGGAAAAGAAAAGAAAAATTAAATGCTAACTTTGCCTGCTCCCTTTTGATTCCGCTTTTTGGAAATTCCCCTTCTGACACCCACCGTTGCCCCAGAGTAACTCTGAGTCAACGAAGAAAATTCAGAGTTTGTACATTATCAAACAGTAGTTACCAACTGCAGAAATGTGGCCTTTTTTGATTGGGATTAACAACATTTGTACAATGAGAGCCTTGTAAATAGGTAGACTGTGCAATCAAATGCTTGGAAGGTAATTAAGCACTCCTTGTTCCTTTTGTTCCTACCTCAGTCCATTAACTCTCTGTCTTGGCATTCTTGGACAGTAGAAGCCCTGATCTAATTGAAATTTAATATGGAATGCTCTGATGCTGTTAAATGTGCCATATCCTTTCAATATGTTCTTTATAATATATGATCTTACATTATGTGATAAGCAGCTTGCCATCCGGGCTACAAAACATGTGATCTGATGTTTTGATCATCATTCCTTCCTGGGATATTTAGGTCAAGTTAATCATTTAGCATACCTGAGTGTTTATGTATCTGTTGGTCATCTAGACTTTACCAAATCTGTCTGGCTTTCTTCAAGTCTTCATAGAGGGGTGATACGTATATATGAACAAGACAGTAGAAATAATCTCCAGCATAGAGAGACTTCTTTTCTGAACATGTTGGAAGGGGACCCTTGCCAAGCCTGGCACAGTTATGAAGATGGTATTTTGAGTTTTGCATGCTTTCTTACAGAGGTTCGGATTTATCTGGGAGACAGGATCAAAAGGACAAGGGGAAGGCGAGGAGACAGTAAGGAACCATCACCCCCTACTTGCTTTATTGGCAAGCATTTGACCTCAGCCAAGCAGCCTGATCTCTCACACCTTCAGGTTGAGACTAAATCCATCCTTATGAGCATTTTTCTCTTAAACCCTAACAAACCGTATATTTTCTGGGGCTTCATAATCATAGCAGTGACAAAAATGTTTTAGAGCAACATGTCTAACAGAAAATTCATGACCTAATATCCTAATGGAAGAGTTCTTGTAGCAAATTATTTGAAGGCTCTAAGTTGTTACATTTTTGGCTCGTGCTAAAATACATTTTTTTTACAATGTTTCCTATGCCATTTAGTTATCACACTGAGACCCTCAGATTTTAACCTGCATAATCACTCTTTTCAGTCATCCACTTATCTCAAAACATTTCATCCATATATTAGAGCTCTGACAGTTTCATTCAAAAAGGAAAATGTGAAATCTATGTCTTTATCTTTCATTAAAAAATAGATCAGATTTTTGTGCTTAATTTGAAGTGTTCCTTTGGAAATGCTTGTGTTAGGCCTCACCTCTCCCATTGACATGTGATAGATATTTGCCATTTCAAGTCAGATCCATAGACACAAGGGATAAAATCACTCAGAAGGTGATGGTGTCAAGTCAGTTCAGCAAACGGATTTTAACTGCTGATTCAATGCAAGATTCAAAATACAATGTACTTTGTAGAAAATGAGTCCCCGTTGCCCGCATATTGGTGTATTAATTAAGTGAAGATTGATGTAACTGAATCTTACTGCATTATACCCTTGCGGATACTATATACAGAAAGGAATGTAGAAACTTCTGCAAACTGAATGCAACTGTCATTTTAAATGAGGAGGCATTAAACACATGTGACAGGTATGGCCCAGCTTTTATTTTCCCCTTCTCTAGAGCGCAGCACTTTCAGTCGAGAGTCTTCCCCATAATTGATGAAGGGACTGTGAGGTCACAAAGCCCATTCTATTGTGATCATTTGGTGTTTTCCTATCCAGTCTAGAAATATGGGGTCTCTTAAGGGTGTTAGGGGAAATAGCATGTTCAGTGAAAAATACCTCTGCAGTTGTCAGTCAAAGTCTGTACAAATTGTAAACCAGCCTTCAGGGAAGGCTGAGTGCCCGAAGGCAACTTCTGCTGCAGTGATGTTCTAGTGTGTTCACCTGCCCGTCCTCTCTTCTCAGGTCCACAAGAGGTGGCTCAGGTTCCTGCCCTTCTGAGGCTGGGCCAACGTGGCAGCGCCCGTCCTTCTTCCTCAGAGTCCTCAGAGCTGCTCTGCCACTTCAGCTCCTCTTGCTGCTGCTGATCGGGCTGGCTTGCCTGGTGCCAATGACCAAGGAGGACTACAGCTGTGCTATGGCCAACAACTTTGCCCGCTCTTTCCACCCCATGCTAAAATACGTGAATGGCCCACCTCCATTATGAAGGAGACTCATGAGACAGCGGGTGACCTTGCTGGAGTGCTAGCTGGGAGGCAGGATGGTTTTAAAGGGTGTCAGAATTCAGTGTGGCAGCTTTACCTACCTGCTGTAACCACTGCTGTGTCCATATCATTCTCTGCTGGCACTCAGCTAGTAACGCATCAGTGTATCGGTATCAAACTGCACAACGTATTACCTGAGTAGCATCATTTCAATACTCGCATCCTGGGTACTAAGGAGGATGTGATGTGTATGAGGGAAATGTCCTTCTGTCCAGCATTCTGGATCTTTTAGCCACTTTATATCCAGGTCATTGCCCTGTACTATGCATAGCCAAGGACTTGATACTGTAGATCCTTTCCTGTGTGCTGCTCTAAATGAGCCATTAGCCAGTCTTTGTTATAAACCCTCTCAGTATCTACAGTATACAAAATAACCAATGCTAAAGAAATTTTAGAGCGTTTGTAACATACAATTTTAAAGGATCTTATATGGCAATGTATTATTCCCCGTGGTTTCTGTTTCAGGCATGGTGTTCTAACTTTTGCTTTGGATGCACAAGGTGTAAATCTGAGAAGCACTTTTTTAAGGTTTAAAAAAATGGATGTAATAAATAAGATCATAAAGGGGTTTATGAGGAAAAATGTGGAATGTCAAGTTGAAAAACAGAGGACATATTTATGTATGTACAGTTTGCTAAGCCAAGTTTTGTTTGTATTGATTTCTTTGCATTTATTATAGATATCATAAAATATTTTGTCTACGTGCTTTTTAATGACAACTATGGAAATCTCTGAGTTTAGAATGAGATATGTATGGTATAAAAAAATTAGAAGACGTACATATGCTGCACTTCCAAAAAGAATTAAAAAATGCTGTAACAAATTAATGGTATTAGGTATATGTTTGATTGAGAAGGTCTGGAAAACTTGACAAATGATAAAATACATGGGAAAGTATCACATTAGAAGTTGTGGTACTGTTGAAAGCTGTCCGTATTTTGAATTAATTATTGGTCATTTCAGGGTGTTTTTTTTCTCAAGCTGCTTCTTAAAGTTCATTCTCACCCATGTATTGTTTCTGTGTGTGTGTGTTTATGTATGCACTCATGTGCAAACTTTGGCAATTGAGTTTGTACCAGTCCACACTGAAGCAGATTTTTTCCTGTGGGTGTACTGGAAACTTCTTAATATTCTCCATAGCAGCTTAATATCAAGATGGATGTTTATGCTTTGCCAATAGTTAGTCTAGTGGAATATGCCCAAAACATAAGCATAAAAAGCAGGGGAAAAAAACAAACAAACAAACAAACAAAACCCAGAACAAATTGAAAACTCATAAATTTTCCAGAAATATTGCAGAAAACTTGCAGTCTGAGCAGTGGCAGACACTTTGCCCAGCTTATCAGTCAGAACTCAACCAAAACAGGATTCTTTTTGATTTTGCAAAAATACAGTGTGATTCTAAGTTACTGCTCTTTAATAAGTTTGGGAGTTTTTAAGTCATGAGACACAATGTGAATTTTTCCTGAGTTAAATGTTGTTACTTAGGATACATTTGCCTACGGAACAGAAATAAAAAGCCAGAAGAAAATACAAGCACAGTAATTGCTGTTACGCAGGATTGCTTTTCTGGGGTGTAATCATTTGGGCTGGTATGAGGGGAGAGTGGTCAGAGGTAGAGTATCACAAGCTCAATTCCAGCATTTGGAGAAGCCAAAGTAAAGCTTCCTTTCCAGGTAAGTGTAATATTAACATTTTCCTGAAAAGGATTTTGTATGTCAACAAAGCATGTCCTATGTCTGAGACCCAGACTTGGACTGACACAACTATGTATTCTTTGCAAGGCTCAATTTCTTTCATTGGTTTTCAGAAGTTGTGCTAGGCTAGATTGGTATCTGTAGTCCTAATTCTGAGTAGACAAAGATAAGGAACACACTTTTGGGATACAAGGATGAGCTGTTACTTGCAACATGCCTGACAGATTCCATAAAATTGACCCCTCCTCTCTTTTCTGATTCTGGTGACATGCTTTAGGCAATGGCAAACAGTGCACCTATGTAAATAATTTGGTAGTTTCCTCAGACCTGTTAGTCCAGATCTTTGCATGCTTTAGGCATCCTTTCATCAGCCAGTCCCTGGTTTTGGAGGTTAATTTTTTGTTGAAAGATATTTTTGTTTTCTTTTAAGAGAAAACATTGTGAAGAGTAAAAAGACTAATTTAGTGAGAAATAAGGATCTCAGCCTGACTGCATCTCCTATTTTCCAGCGAAATATTGGTGATCTCATGGAAGTAGATGTTATCTAAAGGGTAACAGATAGCCTGTGAGTTTCAACCTATGGACGTGCAGTCTGTTGAAGGAACGAGACAAAAAGTCACAGGTGAGACCTATGTTCATTTCTTATAGTGTTCAAACACTGAGGGAGAGGCAGGGAGGTTTTAAGGGGTTGGTTAGGAGGGAGAGGGAAGTGTGAGGAAGAGAGTTCAATTTGAACGATGTAAGACGCAAGTAATGAAGTACTTTATCAAAAAAATACAGGGTAGCACCTGGCACGCTTTGAATTGCAACCTGGCATTTGAATTTTGCCAGCTATTTTGCCATTCTGGAGCCCCTGCCTCCCGTGATTGTTTGAATGCCTTCCCCACTTTCCTGATGCCTAGGGAAGAATGGCCTGTCTTCTGCAGAAGAAAAGCAGAATTTGTACACCTCACTCAAGCTCCCAGGGGAGTTTTGGGGATTAGTCACTAAAATGAAGGGGGGGTGGGGAGTGGTTCTATCTTCTTCATGATGGTCATGCCCTTTTGTTTTCTCTCACCTCTTGAAATGTTCAGGCTAGGGAGTATGAGAAAGCGATGAACTGCCAGAGGAGTGGAGGTTAGCTGGTTAAATAGGCAGGGGAAAACTGATGTGAAATCCTAGGAACTTTTCATAATCAATTCCTTAAATAGAGTTAGGGCTAAGAAGTGATGATAATTAAAGGAAGTAAAGAATTTGGAAGGTCACATCATCAAGCATCAGTAGCCCTTTTGAGTTCAGCACATTTTTGGCTGATGCTTACCTGCAGGGCATACATGCCTGTCTCCCCTCTGCCTTGCTGATGAACCGGAGGGCAGAGTGTTCCTGCTATGCCTTGCTTCCTTTCAGACGTTTCAAAGCAAAGCTGCTTCTCTTCATAGCTCAACTTATGAGCTCTAACCATAGAGCTGACTATAGTTACTGTTAATTTGAAAGAGATGTTAGATATAGCGAACTTCTTTTGACCTCAGGTTCACACCGGGCAATCCTCTCAGTAAACAGCAAACTCTCTGCAATGCCTGTGAATGAGGCAGTCACAGACAGTGATAGACACACATTAGGAAAATGTCAGACAGGAAAAATGCCTGTTTGTAAATCCTGAATCTCCCACACCTTCAAGGATAGGAATGTCAATCTGTAAGCTGATGTCTCAAGGGAATTGCTGGCAATTTGTGCCAGCAGGTAGAGGATCCCTTGAGTGCCACTTCAGACTTCCTACTTTTTGGGACTTTCAATCTCAATTCTGGACAAAATCAACATCTGACCAGTTAAGGTGATGTGAGCAATAGACTCCTCCAAAAGGAATTTCCTGGTCCTGAACCAATCCTATTATGACTTCAAATGTGATTTTGTGGAACTAAATCTTCATCCTAAAACCTGGCACAAACAAGTTAAAACAGAAACAAAGCGCCAGGCACTTTGCAGGATCCTGTTTAAGCAAGCTCCATCCCAGGGACACAGGTGACTTAAAGGTCTAGCTTGAGTTGCAAACCCCCATGCGACATCAACATATGCATTGATTGCCACAGCATGAGCCAAGGTAAAGGGGGCAAAAGTAAGGGGGAAAAAAACACACCCAGAAAGCTGTCAAGCATTGCAGCCAGTGGCACTGGCCAGCTTTGCAGCCTGGGCATCTTTCTCATCCTGATAATGTCAAGCTGCTCTCTCTGCTTGCCCCTGTCTCGTTAGGACATTGTTACAAAGGACTTGGATGTGGACAAACTTTTGAAGAAATGCACAAGTTAGAGTCTGAGATGCCCTGTCACTGCGCTAAGCCGAGAGAGAGTAGATTCTGCATCTTTGGGAACTCCTGTCATTACTGCATTATGTTTGTCCCCATTTTCTACTGTCGATAGATGCAGTAGCTGCTGTAGAGGTGTAATTGTCCCCGTGGCTTGATGCATCTTGCAACTCCGAGCCCTGCTTATGGGCCCGTAGTCATCTCATAACCAGTGGGTGTTCAAAGACATAGTGGAAAACACTGAGCGACTCCAGATCATTCAGTAATATCAAGGCGCTATCTCATCAAGCTTATAATGATAATAGTGCAAAATAATGAGCACCTGAACTTACTGCATCTGTTTGGGGAGTTTGGTTTGTGGAGCGTGCCTTACAAAATCTGAAGGCAGACTGAAAAGTGGTATTTAGAGACGTCTGACAGTGTTAGGAGTACCAATGTTCTGAAGCTGACAGAAATAGTGTGCCATTATTCCTCACAGCTATGAGCATGTTGATACCCATTGCCTATCCCCCACCCTGTTCCAGCAGCGATAACAGCTTCATTCTGCAACAGATCAATAGTTTCTCGCCACTGGTTTGCCACCCTTCCAGCTCTGCTGTAAATTCTGTGAACACCTGCAGTCTTGCTTCCTCCTTCCTTACAACTTTCTCCTACAGCTGGTTATTGAACGGGGACAAAGCTGCTGGGATTTTCTTAGGAACAGTTATCCCTGCCCCTCAGAGTCTTGTGCTATTTGTGGTTGAGAAATCTGTTTACAGCTGATAGCATCTCTCAATATGCTCATCGTCATCATGTGCATTTGAGTGCCTTTGTGTGCGTGTTCAAAGGCATAACAGAAACTGATTGCTCACAGTCTTCAAACTACAGATGCTATCAGGATTTAGCAAGTGTAGGAGGATTCTGGGAAATAAGAGCAGAGTCAAGGAGAAGAAATGCAGGTTTTTAAGCAAGAGAAGAGATTGTTGATCTTCTCACTTACTTGCACTTCCCGTATTTTATCTGGTGTTTAAAGCAATGGACTGCGGAAAGGGAAA
>NW_009648157.1:937665-946012 GCF_000708025.1 Charadrius vociferus | reverse complement strand
AAATGTCATTTTGAGGTTTGGGTTTAAGATGGTTGATCTGGCTATAAAATTGTTCAACTCCTGCAGCAGTCAATTGCAGAATTCATCTAAGCCAGTGTGTGCCTAAGTTGAGGAGGGGCGGAAGTTGGAGGGAGGAAGTTATTTGTCTTTTGGCTTTAGGGAAGGAATGTGTGTCTTATATTAACAGAGTTCCCTGCACAAGGGAACTAGTCGAGGTACTGGCTGGCTAGTTTTTTACCTTGGCAACAGCGTTGTGAAATGCACTATAGCCAACTGAATTCTATTGTTGTTGCACTATTTGGCCGTAATTAGACCTAAAGGGACATAGATGTGAAACCTACGTTTGGGAGTAGTTATGCTTGTTTTAACAATATTCAGAGCATTGGAATAGTCTAATAGTATTCCACAATATAGAAATAAATAGGAATGATTTAGAGAATTCATTTGTTTTCCCAAAAAGCAGTAGATACAAATCTCTGAAACAAGATAAAAGGGAAATAAATAACTGCAATCTTAAGCACTGAAGACTTGTCATAGACAAAGGCCTGGTTAAATGGTAGAAATCTGAATTACATTAAATCATTGCTCTAAAAGCAGACAGGAATGGAAAGCTGTGACTTCTATTGCTTGGTGCCGCTTAATATACCATTCAAAACATGAACTGGTCAAAACTGCTTGGTTCAGTAAAAATCTGTTTAAAGACCTGAGACATAACAAATGGATTTTACCACAATGAGATCTGAATAAAACAATGGTGCATTTAATTTCTGGAAGAGAGAGGAAGCTTTAGGAAAGTATTGTCCATTTCTTGTGTCAGAGATGGCCTTGGGGGAGGAGAGGTAAGCCACTGAGCTCTTCTGTGTCAGGGATGATGCAGATGCGGATGTAGTTTGCAGAAAGGTTTTTCAGGTCAGGCTCTTTGCATTTTCATGCAAATTTCAGTTGTAATTCCTGGGAGACTGCTATTACTGATGTTGGAATTGTGGGGTTTTCATTCCATTGTTTTTAGAAAGGATGTTTTTAAAAACAGCTGGAAGGAAAGCTACCAGAGTCCACTTTTTTATGTAAGTGCTCACAAGCCTATCCAAGGAGCGGGATGTTCATGTCTGTAGTATTCTCTTTAGAAATAATTCAAACATTGTCTGAGAGGCTCTCCTGACCATTGAGCTGCAGGTTAAAACACATGGTTGCAATTTTGACTCCGTTGCTACGCTTGAAACATTGTGCAGCCAGGTGTGCAGACCATGGGGGCAAGCGGGGAAAAAAGTACTGGAATACAGCATGATGCTGTAGCATATTCGTTGAGATAGATGGATACAAAGGAGACATTTTGCAGCTGAAGTTTTTTTTCCTATTTTCAGATTTAACATAAGCAAAAGATAATCCTGCAAAGGCAGACTGGAACTCAAACTTTTCTGCTTTCATACGGATGCCTAAACTTTTAAGCTTTTATGTGCCCTACGGTGACCTTCACTGCAAAGTGGGTAGCACTTTTTGCTTATGTCTATGGTATAGCATACTTGTTTCACCTTTCCATGGATGACACAGGTTCTCAAAAGGTGAGTGGAAAATAAAAAAAGACATCTGACAAGAAGCAAATCCTTCTTTCTTCTGAAAGGAGCACTCAGTCTTTGTGTGTAAGGGAGCTAAATATCTTACAGTCCCAAGCATGTGTTGCGAAATCTGGCTAAAAAAAATCCTGAAAGCACAGCCTTCCTTCACATGCACGTTTTTCAGCTGTTTAAAATGGTAACATATTGGAGTGTTGCACAAATGTGTAGGAATGGAAAACAACAGGAGATAAATTTTGTATCACCTGTACGCCTGCAGAAATGAAGACGTTAGCAGAGTGACACCTAAATACTGCAACATACAGATCTCACAGGGACATGAGAGCTAGTTAGCCTTGCTTCTGCTGAGATAAATGCCAAATGTTATGATTTTGATGGTGAATTTTCCTGAAGACTTCATGAACATTTTTACACTTGAGCTTCTGCACCTGCAGGGTGCTGTGGTGGATGGTAGCAATTGGAGCCTGGCTGGGCATGAGAAGAACCATGTAGGCAGCGCCCTTTCGTGGGCATTCCTTCTTTTTAAGCACACTAATGAGTGTTACTTTACAGGTTTGGATTTTCCTCTCCTCTTCACTGCCTGAGTGGTAGAGACATGCAGTGTAATGCAGAGGAAAGAGATGTAAGACTTTTCCAGCCTAAGAAACAGCTGCTTCAAGAGGCTTCTAATGCGGCAGTACCTGGATGGGAAAAAAACCCAATGAATCATCATTTAGCTTTGAAGAATAAGCATGGCCACAAGGCTTTCAAAGGGGGTGGGTGCCCCACTGCCTGCAAACACCAAGTTTTAGCCCATGAAGAAGCTGTTGTTATTGCATAACGAGGGGATTGTCTTAATTAACAGAAAAGTAAAAACAGTCAGATATGCTCTTCCATTATGCCTTAACTATGTCATACCTTTCTAATTAGTTAAATGGAATAAAACGCACTGGAACAAGACAGGCATCACTTACACGTTAGGAAAGAGAGAAAGGGATGTGGGGGGAGCCCAATGCATATGGCTGAGTGCATGTGTATGGGCCCCCTCAAGGGAGTAGGCAGCTGCTCTGCAAGGCATTGTGTGTGTAATGAGGAAGGCGAGAGTGATGGGCCCAGTAAAGGTGAGTTTCAGCTGCAAGAGCTCTCCAGTGATATGTCCTTGCTGTATGATTTCTCAAATTACTTCAGCCAATAGATGTAAGAAATCAGGAATGAAGCTGGAGTCCCAGCTGGCTCCTGGCTGTGGAAATGTGCCCAGTGCCTGGCTGCAGAGGCTCTTTTCCTGGTGGGTTCCTCCTTAGGGTGGGGGTCTGAGCAAGGTGGCATCTCACCCTTTTCACCTCACCCTCTCATCTCTTTTCAGTTGTGCCCACTGACAAGGCAAGAGGCAATGGGTACAAATTAAACCACAGGAAATTCCATCTGAACACAGGAAAACATTTATTTTTTTTTAACGCGAGGGTGGTCAAACACTGGAACAGGTTGCTCAGAGAAGTAGTAGAGCCTCCTTTTGTGGCTATTCAAAACTCGATTGGACATGGCCCTGATCAATGTTCTGTAGGTGACCCAGCTCTGAGCCAGAATTGGACTAGACAGTTTCCAGAGGTGGTTTCCCAGCTCAGCCATACTGTGATACTGTGTGGTCACGTTGTGCTCCAGAAAGAGATGGGCAAAAGACTGCCTAATCACTGCTATTGTGTAATCCTTTGCCCATTCAAATTGTTACAATTTTTACAGATGTAAGTACGCTCAGACTTTAGCTGTTTGGTTTTTAATTTAGGAGTGTCAGGTCGTTGGTTTTGTAGAAGTATTCTGCTGTCTAGCTGCTTTTTTCGATTAAGCCTGTGAGTTCAGTAACACGTAGCAGCTGTCATCTTAAGCCAGTTCTCCATGAATCATAAGCACATTTGGCCTCATGATCATTTGGTCCTGTGGACAAAAAATTGTGTAAAGCCATTGAATGTTGTCAGATTTTGAGTCAGCATTGAAAACAATTTTATTATTTTGAGCATGTGTACATGTGCAATTAGTTCATATTACTCTGATCCACCCTTTGTGGCCAAAGTAGCAACACTCAGTCAAGCTCTTTGCCATGAAAGCATGTTGCAAAACAGTCATATGATTAGGAACCATTGCTCAGTTCTACTCAGCCCTTACAAATCCCAGCAGTCCCCAACTTTCTTTTGGAGTTTGAATAGGTTATTTGCTTTCATGTTTCACAAGGTGTAGGGTGAGGTTTCACATGGATAAAGTGTGTAGCCTGTCTTGTCTTAATCATTGAGATGATAGTTAGAATTAAGGTAATGATATTACCAATTTTTCCTTATAAGTTATGTACAGGGAAACATCACATAAAACCAAAGAGCTTTTACGTATGTATTCATGTAGGAAAAGATAAGAACCTATAAGCCAATAGTCCCACTCAGAACCAGCACAGAACAGAAAATAGATGAAAAGTATCAATATAGGGACTATATTCTCTCCATATTACTGATAGATATATATCTACAAGTATTGAATATAGATGTATGTAAATATGTATGTAAATGCTATAGATTACTGGTTTGATTCTTTGCAAAGACCAAATATAATTTTGAGAGTATTTTACAGGATAGGGTTATGTTCAAAGGGTTTTTATGTCAAGAAAAGTATCTTTCATTTCTTTTAATCCCCTTCCTGACAGCTTAGTCAAGACGAGCTTTCACTTGGGAAAGAAGAGCTATTTTACTTGGTAAAAAAGTAAGAGAAAGTCAGCTACAGAAGAATAAATTCACACAATTTGTCTCTTCCACCGTAATCTGTTTCACAGATAGCCAAAATAGGAAACTTAAAGCGTATAAAATACTAAGCACATGAAAGGATATAAAATACTAAGTACTTAGGTGACTTCCCTGGTGTGACCAGGAATACTAGAGACTGTCAACTCTAGATCTGGCCACTCTCTGATGCTTTTTGGGAAACGTGAAGAAACCAATTAAGAAACAGTTTTCACTTAGATGCACAGAAACAGACGCATGCCGTTTCTGTAAAAAATAGTGTACCATTTCACCGGCTACTGGAAAATAATAAGCAGAGAAGCGTATTTTTAAAACTAAGCAGAAGATAACTAATGAAACAAAGTGCTTAATTAACTCTTTATTTTCAACATCAAATACATTGATAAAAATCTTGCACCAATCAGGTAGCCTACCGGATTTTTCATTTAGACTTTTTTAGAACTTTTCAAGGTGCAAAACAAAGAAAAAAAAACCTCACTAAAACAAAGACATCAATAATTTTATATGCATCAGTGAAAGAACAGAATACTTCAACAAATACACTATGGCAGCTGAGCCTATACCAAAGAAAGGACTTTCCATTGACAGACTACATAGTGCACACAAAAGCATTAGTTTCATAGTATATACAATAAGGTGATACATAAAGTGGCTTGTTAATGCGAGTCTCATGACCAGCAGTCTATCCCTTCATTTTCCGATGGGCACTTTCTGAAGAAACAGACTTTTAATTATAGGCACACAGGAGTACAGAGCATACTAATTTGCAAGATGGCAGCATATACTTTTTTTTTTTTAATTTTTTGTTTGTTTGTTTCTTTAGGCACGTTTGAATGCAAAAGATTATTTTTTTTAGATTTTTTTTTTTAACACAGTGCAAAACCAAATACTCTTATGAGGAACAATCACTTCAAAAACAACTTTTGGGATATAAGGCTATCTACGTTTGAAAGATGAAAGAGAACTGTGAGTAGAAAGGGTAGGACATTAATATTAGGGAAATATTAATTTAAAAGTCTCAGATCAATTTGAGATTATGCTATAGTTGCAGGTGACAGCAAAGACTGGTTCGTATTACAATACCATCGTTAACATGAGCCTTCTTTAACATGTGTTGAATTTCTACCTGTAAAGCTATATTACAGTAGTAGATAGCATTGAAAGTAGCCATCTCTTTATCGAAAGTAAGAAATGCGCTTCACATAGGTTCAGCTAAGAATATCTTATATACAAAATCCCATTAGCTTTAGATTGGATTGCATTCCAATTTTGAAGCAGGATATTATACACACAAGAGAGGCTTGCTGTGTTCCTATCAAAGCCTATGCTAAGACTACGGCCCTAGTGAGGCAGAATTTTTACTTTGCTGGTAGTTTGTTTCATTTTAAACATTTGGCACAATTCTTAAGGAATCAGTCGGCATCAATCGGAATGGATGGAGGCTCCAATACAAACCCTGGCTTGGATTAAGGGAGTGGTTTGAGTTTTCTTTTTTTACAATTTAAAGTCCAGTGACTTGCTGACAATCCTAGCAATATCCTTGGGATCTCAGTTCAGATATTTGTTTATTTATATTTTTAAATTATTAAACCCCTCAGTGCACAGAAGGAGAAAAATCATCAAGAGATGTCACTGAAACAGAATAGTAAATTTACTACAAACACACACCAAGAAACTCTCATTAAATTATTTTACCCCAGTACAAATCCTACTGCCCCAACTGGGAGTTTTACCTGAGACAAAGTCTGCAACATCGAGACACGGCTCGAACCACTACAAACCAGAGTAGCTTTCACATATTGTTGGAAACTCAGACACCACTAAGTGCTACAGATCACCCCATCTCCGCTCCTGTCTCCCAGGCTTTTTGTAATAATTCAGTAACAACCATATTCTCAAGCAAAGCAAGTTCATCTGATATATTTCTGTTTGGCTTGTGCTGGTATTACATTGCCTGTGTTTCTAGGGGTTTTTTTAGGTTTTTTTTATTTTTTTTTTTTAAAAAATCCATGTATAAACATTATAAAATAATTTTTTCATTAGCTGTCCAGAGACATCACTATGAAGGTTTTGGTAAAAGCATAATTAGCTGCCTTGAATAGTTTTCTTTCAATTTTTTTTTTTTTACACACTATATATTTTTATTTAATATCCAGCACCAGATATTCAGGTAGTACTGGTTTGTCAGCTGCAAATATAAAGTATATATGTATATATATACACACACATAAAATAGCATCCTGTGAAATAAAAATTACCAAATGTCAGGCACAATTGTTTGCATACACGAGAGCATGATTCAGAATTACATATGAAAAAGTTGCCATTTTTGTATCGTAGACTTTGTTTAATCAATTGAATAGCTACATTCAGCTGTCTGATATGTGGACAATCGTCTTTATAGATAACTGTGGGAAGGTTACTATACTCATTAAGGTGCTGCTTCAGTTGAAATCTCATGAACAAGTTAATGACACAGATCCTAAGACTGACCCAAGGTAAATGAATGTGTTACTGGGAATCACTGTTCTTTCTTGGGTGCCCTCCACTGTTGTCACCACAAACATGGGAGGACTGCTTGAATCTAAATTCCTTCCTCGCAAGGGCTGAGCCTAGGAAAGCATTCATAATTAAGACTGTGAGCTTACTGATTATTCCTTATCTTCCAAGACACATTATGATACCCTTCTGTCTGCTGCGTACCACTTCAAATCACGCTTATCCAGCTCCACTGGGAAAATCTGTAGAGTGTAGTGGTACTTGACCTGTGTAAGTACCATCAGAATCTGACCCTCTGTTGTGAATTGCTCTCCATGAAGTACTTTTTTCCTTCTAGGCCAAATTTGCTCTTGAATCAATGTAATGAACTGTTCTGGGATGAAGGCAGGCAGGCATTCATTTAAAACAATTTGCCTTGCAGCTCATGAGCTTGATCTGTGTGTTCTGTCATAGAGAACAGCAAGTTGCACGTACAGTATTTAAAGAGCAGCTCTAATGCACACTGGGCTACAAGTGAATGATGATGGTATAAGCACGTAAATGTAACTACAGGGATTCCTGTGCTCCGTTCAGATCTTAGCCTGCACTCATTTCAGGGCATTCATGATTTTTCTAACACATTTGAAAAACAGCTACTAAACAAAACAAAATGTGCATTTTCTTTCAAGGCATTTAGGAGCCCTCCAAAAGCCCTTAGGTACCAAATTTGCACACACATATACACACACGCACACTCTTACTGAATACACAAAAAGACTAATTCTTCAACACATTCAGAAAAAAAATGACACTATAATATGCATCAATAAAAGGCCTATTAACTTACAGTGACTGCTTCACATGTTTAGGCTTGCAAAGTTTCCGAGGAATCTTCTCAGGCGTTGATGGCATCTAGCTTCTAAACTGAGGGTAGCCTCGGATATGTACATGAAACTGTTATAGACATCATTATGTACATTCACTAAAGAATCGAATCCTTGATTTGGAGCACAAACTCGTCCTATTCTTGCTGCCTTCACAATTGCTACATAACTCGCCGCACACAGACTCTGCTTGTGTAACAGGGAGCGTAATTAGACATAGGCACTCCTGTACGGCATTAGTTGCACTATTTCCTATATTTAGTTACTACAGGCTATTCCAATCAACATAATCTAACATAAACGTTTCAGCTATAGCAGAAAAAGAAGCATCCCTGAACTCTTCTCTAGCACTGTGGCGAGCTGCTGTGGAGCAGTCTAAGCACGTGCTATGACACGTCTTTACTGGCAGGGTGGTCACTTCCAACCAGCTATTGGAATAGTCCCTGGTCTGTGCTAGCTCCCAAACTGCACCTGTAAACCAGAAGTGCAGATAGCACAGGCAAAGTTTATCCTTAGGTTAATAAAATATCCCTGGCATATGTAATAATCACGTTCCAGTACCCAGCAACGTTCCCTGACACATTTAATTTTCTGGCATAGAGGCAGTCAAACAGCAGCACCGACTCCTACTTTGAATAGCACATAGTATGGATTTCTT
>NW_009648157.1:831388-937636 GCF_000708025.1 Charadrius vociferus | reverse complement strand
GATGTCAGTGGACCTTTTGTGTATTTACACTTGGTCTGAAGATTCTGACCAATCCTTATGCAAAAGAGTTACACACATGCATGGAGAAAGCCAGACTGATCTTCCTGCACATGCAGTCCCAGCGCCTTCACCATGTCTGAGGCTCATTGCCCAGTTCTGGTGTCACAGGAGAGCTGGTTCTTAACAGTGACTTCTGAGCATGCCCCAACAAGAGCCAAAGAAAGCCAAGGCAATGCAAAGCCCACTGCTGTGGCTGGGACGCCAGCCCTCCCATACGTGGCTGGGCCACGCTCTACTCAGTGGGATGTGAGCATGCCACCCTGCTGTGCCAGTCTTGCACTGGCATCCTCACCCCTTGGTTTGTAGCTCAACAAAGCAAAGGACAAGGGGAGGATTTTTATAAACTAGTGCTGGGTCATGTATGTGTGTGAAGACTTTTTTGGTTTTTTTAAGACCTGATGATTTTTGTAATCATCTGGTCTGATTTAAGAGTAATCATCTGTGTTATCACTGTTTGCCGCGTCGCCCGTGATTTACACACTGCCAAGCAACAGTACAAATTAGCTTTGTAGGGTCAGACAAGATAGGATGCACTCAAGGCAATTCAGCTAGAGGATGTGGTAAGGGGACCTGAAAGTTTGGTCAGTATGATCTTGCGAGGGAGTTGTCTGCTGATGTAAGCCAGCAAGGTAAAACAGTATTATTCTCAGACAGGGGTTCCTTTCTACTGTAGGAAGAAGAGAGGCGGGAATCTACCTAAACTACCAAGGCAGCCACTAGCAGTGCAGTTCCACTACAGCACACTAAGATGGCAATCAACCTGCCCAAATCTACCCACCCAAAAAAGTAATCCAGAATCCCTACCAAACTGCTGCAAAGTTTCAGGCAAGTGAAGAATTAAGCAAGCTCAGAATTTGGGGTGGATATCAACAAAGGCTGCCACTCATGAAGATACCAATACCCATGGGTGGTACGGCCTATTAATTTATAGTAAAATGAATGTTCATCTTAGATTAGGACTTACCCAACTTACATGCAAAATTAAATAGAAACACTGCAAATTTCAAATCAAGTTAGCCTGACAATCCTTGCTGGCTGTCCACAGCAACGAAATGTCTTCCATTTAGGATAAGAAATCAATTTAGGCAAGTGCTTGACAAACACTCAAATGGAAAATGCAGGTGACTGTTGTCATTGGAGTGTTTACATAGGTGGCACTATAGACAAAATGAAGCATGAGCTAGGTAGTACGCTGCTGGGTTTCTCATACCATTATATAGGCTGACTTTTCTTTATATTGTATTCTGCATATTCTCCTCTTCTTTACTGTTTATATAAAAAGACTGCAAGGAATGAGATGAAGCTGATGCAGTTGTCAGCTGGCTCCGGTTTTCCTCTTCCATTGGTGCAGCACTCCTGGCTGCTGGCGCATGCAGCCGGTGAGCGTCCAGCATCTCCAGCAGAAGATCATAGAGCGGAACTACATTTTTGCACTTCATATTGTACAGGTGCTCCATTCCTTTGTTGCTGTGGATTGTAACAAAACAACAGTTACTTTCCAAATATGCTATAGGAAAAAATGTGATCAGCTAAAAATACTTGTTGGGTTCATATAAATTCCACCTTGTACAAAACAACTAAGTGTATTCTCCTGCTACAGTTAGCAGAAGGCAGCAACTTCAAAGAACATTTCAGACTGCTCATGAGCAGGTTGCCTTCCAAAGGTGGCTCTCCTTTGCCTGAAAGGTAGCCTAGAGCACATGGACTCCTAATTTAGACACTGTGACTTAGTGGATGGGATGGATCTTGGCTTTCCCATGATAAAGCCTAAAATATCAGGGTTTTTTTTCTAGAAAATAACCTCAGCCAATTTGTTCACAAATGCTTGCTTGTAATAGTATCCATTTGCAAAACTATGAAACTATGGAAACAATAATTAACTTCACTGTGCATCGGAACTTCCTTAATTGTACAAATTCTTCTTAAGGAAAAAAGAAAAAAAGGATGATTAACATGAAGACAAAGAAACTCCACAAAAAGTCATAAGTGAAAAAAACACATGCACACACCCCTTGACTTTTTCCTGAAGACATGTATTTTAGCCCAGGAGGTAAAATCTGCATGGTTCAGCTTTAGAAGCTATGATGTGCTGTGTACCCTAATTTTAATTTTATTGACTGAAATAATGAAAATTAAATTCTGCTTAACGATATCTCTTGTTCCTTCTTAAAAATAAAATCGATACTGTATCTTTGTATAGACTTGTCATGTTGTTAACAGTCTAGCTGCTGAGCAGCTACCTCAAGAGTTAATTACGTTTGGGAGAATCATTGCTACTAACGGAGTGCCTCAGGCACCTCACCTCTAGTTAGCAAATGACACAGTCCTCTAGACTGTGATTCAGTAGATCTGCATTTATCCTCACCCATAAAATACACATAATGATCTTAATCTCTTTTCTAAAGTGATTTGCCATCAAGCCACTTGTGAAAAGTGGCCACAAAAAAGGGGCAGTTTTATTAAATCGTATCTTATAGGAGACTAAAGTTTGCAGAACTAGGCTACTGCTACATTAGTATTCTACTTGTTACTTTTCAAACATGATACAAGATCCACATAATATTAAAAGTAGATATTGCTCCCAGCACTAGCAAAACAAGAAGTAAAGGAAAAGAGAACAAGAAGAAACAAACAGTGAAAATGTTTACTCCTTTCACACCATAATCCAACGTACTGTTTTGCACGTGTTCCATACATCTTTATGAAAAGCAGATTTCTTTTTTTTAATTATTTTTTGTAACAGTTCTACACACAGTTTGCACTCCCACCTGTAGAGGAAAAGCGTGCATGTGTGTTTGTGAAACCTCCCTTGCACAGGACCAGTGCAGGAGGGCTGATTGCATGCTTGCCCTCACCTCATGTGTCTGATGTGAGAGAGGATGAGGAGGAGCTGAGCCAGCCGCCGGTGTTGCTGCTGCAGAGAAAGGCCCGACTTAGCCATTAAGTGTATCAGAGTGTCTGTGATTTTGTCCAGAACACGGTGAATATAGTCTCTCTCTTCCAGAGATTTCAAGGTGCTGGAAAGAAAAGTGTACACACCTGGAGTAGGAAGGAGAAAGAAAACAAACAAACCACAGGCAAAAATTACTTTGATGGAGTCAGACTTGCCCCAGGTATACCTCGTGGCTGACCTCTTCAGCTGTGTTAAACCGTGGGAGCTGACTGTGTGCAAGCCCTCCTGCTTGCCAGGCAGGTCACTGGTTTGAATGACCCTGGAGCTTGGATTTGGTCACCGTAGGCAAAGCAGGAGGAGCAAGATGATGCCTCTTCCCTGCCTGGGTCCATCCAAGGTCTGGGACAAGTGGTGAGCGACACTTGCTGCCTGCAGCTAGACTCACCCGTGGGCTGCACTCTTCTCAGTCACTTGGTTCTGAAACCTTGAGGAGATGCTGTCGCCGCTTGAGAGCTCTGCAATACTTACTGACCAGCCCAGGGCTTTGGCAGTTTTTGCTATTTTCTCTGCTGTTTAATATTTGATTTTTGGTGATTTGCTAGTCAGTCTAGAACTGAATAATATGTTATCACAAAACATGTAAACAAAACCAGGGTTTGTGCGTTTGTTTACGCACACTCACCTCAACAAAACCCTCTCAACCAAGCGAGGTGTGCTCCTTCACCTGCAAACCCGACCATCCTTCAAAAACCGTGTCCAAAGCAACCTGTGTAAATGTAGCTATCTTACATTGCCTACTGCTGACAGTGAGCGGCCTGGAGATTTGGACCAGAA
Source organism: Charadrius vociferus (assembly GCF_000708025.1). Taxonomy (NCBI): domain Eukaryota; kingdom Metazoa; phylum Chordata; class Aves; order Charadriiformes; family Charadriidae; genus Charadrius; species Charadrius vociferus. The sequence goes on along the minus strand of NW_009648157.1, from coordinate 933,849 downwards.
GGAAATTTTCCAGCGATCAAAACACCTTCAAACTCCCCTTTGAACAGCCCCTCTACATCTCCTATAAAACACTCTAACCCAGGCATAAGAGCCAGTAGTAGTAGTAATTGCCAATAGTAATTCTTGGATGCATGAAGCACTTCAGCTTTCTAAATGGGAATTTTTAAACTATTTTGCATGTTTTTATGTTGAATTTGTTCTGGATGACAACACACAACCAATGTGAAGCAGGTCACAACAGCACTGTGCTGCCAAAAGGCAGCTGTTGCCTTCAGCACCAGTTTTTTAATCTTCTGGATTGAGCCAATAACTCTAAACAGGTTGTATTACTATAATCCAGCCCTGAAGCAGCAAAAGTCTAAGATGTATGTACAGTAATAGAATCAAACTGGCTTCATCCTGTGTCTATAATGTACTTGACAAATTCTGTGTGTAACCCTTCTGCATCAGCTCACAAAACCAAGAAGAAATTTGGATTTGCCCTTGGAAAAAAAATTGGTTTCTGGAATTACTTTTCACTTTGCTTTTCTTTAAAGCATCATATATAGCACAATATGCAATGCAGTTAGTGCTATTACGAAAAAAAGACACACATGCTAACATACACAGACATATATACTCTAGCTTGTTTCTATTGTTTGTAGCCTGGGGGGCTATACCATTGCATTTGAAGACAAGAATATTTTGCCATCCATCTGAGCAGTCAGGGAAATTGAGATTTTTTTACCATCTTCTTGGCACACCTCAGTCACCTCCTCACATCATCTTGGTAATTCAAGGGCCTGACACCTAGAACTACTGTAACATGCAAGTAGGTTTTATGACTCTGGGTGTTCTGTACTAAAAAGAAATATAAAGTTGTGTTTGTGAATGTCAGTGTGAGTGTCTTTGAGAGAGAGAGAGTGAAAGAGACTGCTTTAAAAAAACAAAAGGATAAGTCAAGCAAAGCACAGCTTCTGAACAACGTCAGTCAGAGCTCTTAATTTTGGTAATGAATATTGCTTCAAATTTGATATGGATAGATAGTACAATGGCCCCTTTTCTCACAAAGTTTCTTATGATTTTTATTATTTTTACTGAAATGAATTCACCAAAGAGAAACAGCTCCCGAGGCTTCTCTCAGCTGAATGACTCCTAACTACTCTTACATATGCCTACTGACAGTACCAGGCTTTATAGCTTAGCAGGTACCTGTAGTGGCAAGATTCTTAAATATTACTGATGAAACACAATCCATTAGAAGGAAACATTAGTCTCATAAACCCATAGTGCCTCCAGAGCAGCTTATTGCAGCCAGAGGATGCTATTGTGCCCTTGTAGAAATACCCCTTAGTTTCATAACTTTGAAACCAGAAAAAGAAAAAAAATCTGTTAGGAGGAATTGTTTCTCACCTAGCTGTAGTCCAGAAGCTATTAAAAAGTATAAATCAAAAAAAGCACTCCCTCAAAAATGTAGAGACTTCAGGCAATTATCAGTCAATAACTGCCAAGAAAAATGACATTTGTTGTTCCTTTCTGCCCCCCTCGGGTGATTGCTCCTGCCCCAGGCCAGTGACCAGAAATTTCCCCAGAAGAAATGCCAGCTATCCATCACACACATACACACACGAGCACAGTTTGGAACAAGAGTGCAGAAAATTGTCTTAGCAAAGTGAAATTTAACAGTCTCAAAGGTCTTTCCAAGCTGAAAGTAAGCCTAAATTGAATAGCTACCAGGTTGTTTTCCAGCTCTTTCTGTAGGTCAGTATTGTAAAACATAATTGGAGCAAGAACAGAGAAAGCACTGCTCTGCAAACAAGCAAAGTCTGTTGGCCTGCCCGTGCCCATGACACAAAGCTCTGCACAGAACAAGGTCCCTCAGGGACTTGGCTGTTGGCATACAGTGATACAATTTTATATGTGTCACTATATATAGTGATACAGTTTTACATAGTACTGTAAAGGAGGATGCCCTCTACATCTTTTCCTGTCACAATAAAACCCAGTTTAAAACATCTTTACATTTAGCGTTCAGGCTCACAAAGCAGTACCCAAGGCTTTTCTTCCCCTTCCATTGCGCCCCATGGCTCTGGATCTGTAGCAAGTGAGGCTGAGCTATGAGCAAATTCAGCTCTGTACCATCCACTCGTGTAATCATCCAGACCCCAAAATAAAGAAAGAAATAAAAAGCACAATTTAACAGGAACTGGAAATTCAGAAGGAAAGAATAACAAACAGTCACATGGAATGATGTATCAGGAGGTCTACAGGATCCATAAAATCAGCTAAATCTTTCCATCTCTATGGACCAACCAGCTAAGTAATTAGGCAAATCAGCTGCTAAGGCAGATGTGACCTACATCTTCATCTCCAAAACGAAAGCCTGTTGCTTTGCCACATAGCACCACTCCTGTTTTCAGATACACTCAAAATTAAAACATCTGGCATCATGTTGCCCTTTCATTGTTTCAATACTTATGCCCCAGAGTTAAGAAACAGCCCTTTATTATTGAGCTGAATGTGGTTTTCGAAATACAGTTTTGCTTTTTAGTCAAAAGATGTGTTATTGCAGCTTTAGAGGGGCATCTTCTGGTTTGTTATTTAGCAAGGACAATGCTGTCCTTGTTGTTACAGACATGCTGTCGCCTTGATATCTCGGGAAAAATTTGGAAGTAACATAAATGTATATTTTGCTTTATAAACAAAACCTTCCATCTTTTCCACATGCACTGAGAGAAAATAAAAAAAAATCACTTGCATTTTGCCCAAGACCGCATGGAAAAGGAGTGTAAAGACATTAAACAGCCTTGAAAGATGTTGCAAAAAAAAGAGAAAATAAATGTCCGACAAAAGCAATAAACAGCACTACCTCATGTGAAGAGACTAACAGATGTCCAAGGATTTAATAAAGAAATGTTTGTGTACGCTCAGTGAATTAAATCCGCACAAAGCTTCAGAATGCAAATGCAGACTGCTTTTAGATATGAAATGTAGCATAATTAGTCCAATTTGTTTAATTAGTCCACTTGATTAAATCACTTTGCGATCGGCTGCTTTAACCGTATGCATGTATAATACAGATAGTCTAAGGGCCAAAAATTCATTGTGTGTTTATCGGCTGTTTCTTTAGTAGAAGACTTACGTAGATTTACATGTGCAGGTTAAGAGAGGTTTGGAGGTCATCTAGTTTAACCTCCTGCTCAAATAGCGGTAACTTCAGTGTTAGGTCAAGCTGCCCAGAGCTTTGTCCATCTGAGTTTTGAGTATCTCCAATGATGGAGATGCTACCACCTTTCTGGTCAACCTGTTCCAGTACTTAAGCTCTCACTGAGAAGACTTTTTGTTCTGTTCATCCAGTCAGGATCTCCCTTGCTGTGGTTTATCTCCATTGCAGCTTGTCCTTTCCTCTTGCACCTCTGAGAAGAGGCTGGCCCTGCCTTCTCCATAACCTGTTTATCAGCTACCTGAAGACTGCAGTTAAACCCTCCCTTAGCCTTCCCTTTTCCAGGATGAACAAACCCAGCTCTCTCAGCTTCTCCTCATCCATCACGTACGTCATGTGCTTCTGAGCACATAATATTTCACGTGTGTCCAACACTTTACCTAAGGAGGCTGGCTATATTCTGTGAAGAAAAGCATCTCCAGAAGACATTTTAGAGTATCTGTGCCAAACAACACTTACATAACTATTACACATACCCCAAATTATGCTACTTGTCTCTGTAATGCAGTTTAGCTGCCTAATTTGGGCACCTAAAGGGCTTGACAGTCAAAAACTCATGTCCACATTCTCACCACCTAGTAAACTCCTCAGACAGTTATAAAATGTTAGTTGGTTATAGGAATGTAAAAACTGAAATATAAAATTAATTACTGTTAATTACTGTTATACATAAAGGCAATTACAAGCAATACAGACATACATTCTGTGACCATATACACATACACATTCAGTTTACAGTGTACTCAGATATACTGCTATAAGTGCAGTATGGAAGCCAGAGTAATACATGACGCTATGCATAACAATGGTATAAATTGTTTTCATCATCAACCTGTAACAGCTCAACCTGAACTGTGCCATCTGATCTACCACCGTCAAGAGTCTTGTAAAATTGCCAGAATTCTGAGCAGCTATAAATTTTCATTTAATGCAAAAAAAACCCAACACCCAAAACCAGATCACTCATCAGACCATCAAATCAACTCTGACCTTCTACCACACAAAGCACCACTGATTCAAACCTGCTGAATATGAACCTTGATGAAATTAAGATCTAGTATCTCCTGGCCTCATTCAGTGGTCCCATCTCTCTTACGTGCAGAAGGAAATTTGCCTCTGATTATCACTGACTTCACTTGTTAGATTTTTTTTTTTTTTTTACAATATTTCCTTAGGGGAATCTTAGAACAAAAAGTCCCATTAACTAAGTGAGATGTGCTTCGGAAGGATAGCTGGTGATGTCCAGCAGATCTTTATCTAAATTTAGTTTTCTGGATCAATATTAAATACAGCAGTGGGACAAAAACTCTCAACAGCATGGCTTGAAGTCTTCATGTTCAAGACAGACATCTAATGAGTTTTATTCAAACTTCTGTTTCTATTTCTTTTTCTAATTCTAATTCAATATTTCTAAAAAACAATTGCATATTCTAGATTTATTTGTGAGGATAATTACATTTGAACATATTAGCTAAAAATCTGGAGGAGCATCACTTTTCAGGAAGAACATTTAACTCCAGGAAATACTCTGTTACAATTATCAGGACAATAAAAGGAAACTAAAATGTCAAACAGTAATTACAATTGTCACACCCTGGCATCCAAGATAAAAACAATAGTCCTTCATTCTTAATATGCCAGGTGCTTGCCTCAGATGTCACTTTTTGGTAATTGGTGACAATCACAACACTACCTGAAACACATTAATATCTCATAGAACATAAAAGAAAAAAATTCTATTTGACTGTATAAATATATAAATTTGCTTGAAATTTTTATTTATTTATTTTTTTAGTAGACCAGGTCCAAGTTTCCATAAAGGAAGAAATGTCTGATCAATAAAGCAAAGTCTGCTGTGTTTACAGTTAGCCTTTGCTGGGAATTACCCAAATTTTTATTTCATGCAACTTGGGCGAGTGATCCATTGCACCATCTGATAAAGAGGACATACAGCCCTCCACATGTTTTTTGTCTAGAGGTTGATGCCATCTGTGAGCTCAAATACAACAGGAAAAGGGGAGAATGAGTGGGTAAATCCTCAGGGTTGGGAAACTCTGGCATCTTTAGTCATTAGGTAACAACTTAGAAGAGAATTGAATCTAAAACTTTGACTTTGGTGCCTATATTATTATTTTCCATGAGAACACTGTGGACCTCACTTCTGCATTTTAAAATAAATTACCTGGAGTTTTTTCTCATTTCAAACAGAAAAGGATCCTCTGGTGTGCAAGAGAATTTTTCTGTCACTTGCCTCAACTTGAATTTGCTTATTTCAATCTTCTCATGCAGAATTCAGGTCAGCTAATCTTATATATTTATGCCTACACTTGTTATCCAGTCACCTGGTTTTGAAGTGTGCTTCAGAATGAGATTTACAGTCCAAAAATATTTATTTCATCAACTATAAAGGAAGCGGAAGGTGATGACATACAGGTTTTAGATGCCTGTATTTTAATATAAACTAAATCATGATAAACTCAGACACATTTTTGCCATTATTTCCCTTTAGTTTGCCATCACCAGAAAAGGAAGGTGAAGGTTTACAACTAAGCATTGCCTTCGAATGCCCTAAATGTGGTTCCAGCTACTTCAGTATCTTGTAATCAGAGCTTTAAGACCTGCCAGCACCTAGTTCAAAACACTGCTCTGATTGCCCTTCACATCAGCTATAAGGCAGTGTCTCAGCTACTTACGACATTTATTTGCTGGGTCTATGCTACTAAACGGGTTTGCCCACTTCCATCCCTGCCTGGTGGCTCTGCCTGCATCTGTGTTGACAGCTCCCTTTTGATTGCTGCTGTCTCAAAATGAAAACCTCATTGGTGACAACAAGTAACATTCAACCACATGCAGAAGCAATCATCACCAGTACCTGAGTGACAGCAAAGCACACCACTTACCAGAGTTGAGCAGGATGATGGATTTAAGGCACACAAATTCCTCCCCTTGAAGGTTCATCATGCGAAACCGAGCAGCAGTAGCCAGCAGCATGTCAAAGATCTCCACCATGCCCTCTACACATTTTCCTTGATTCCTGTGTGAATACCATGAAGGGGGAGATATTCACAACTTTAACCTTGTGGCAGAGTGAGCTTTTCATCCTCCTGGATCATTCCCCTCCAATTTGATTTCATCGGTTCTCTATCTAGTGCATGACTTCTTACTCTATGCTCATTTGGTGTATATGTGATTACAAAAGCACGGTTCTCAGTATCCCACATAAAATGAACAAATAATTAAATACTAGATTTCCCCAAAAAATGTCGATTTTATAAACTCATCACCAAGGCATTACTATTTTGGAACATGAGATTGACTCAACCAAACCTTTACACTGAAGAAAAGATTTGTTTAAAACGACATTTTAATTTCTTTTTTGTGTGTATGTGTGTTCTGTTTGTGTTACTTTGTTTCCTCTTTCTTTATTTTTTCCTTTAACTGAATTAGTCTCAGTTCTTTGCATTCTTCTGTAATGTTTTGTACTTGTTTCTACCTGGCCTTGCAATCTGTAGTGTTCCAACACACTTCTCCCATTTTTCTTATATCAGCATGCCTCCTTAAAGAATAACCTTATTGATGAACTCAAGAAGGACTTATGAGGCCAAAAATCTTTTCTGTATGACTGAGCCTGATTAAAACTATCACTTCACTCCAAAAATCATATAACTTTTTACATTAGAGCATTAAACAAAGCTAAAATTTGGGAAATCTCAAAGTGTTTACTAGTAATGGCAATTAACCACCTCCCTCTGCTCACAATACTAGGTATTCTCACTGACTAATTTTCATCTTGCACACCCAACCTGCAGTTCAAGAATTAATATGGATTTTAATTATTTTTTATGAAAATTTAGTCTGCAGGTTTTCAGGTCATGGATTTTTAGACCATTCACATTGCTACCTTTTACCAAAACCTACCTACTTTTACTTTTATTAGGATTTCCTGAGTGCAATTTTAACATGTAAGACTTAGTGAGTCATCAGATCTGCTATTTAAAAATATACTATTTTTTAGACACAGCTTTTATGAACAAAACTTTCAAGATCATTGCTTTAGGAAAATGCAAACAAAATTTCAAATGATCAGATGGCTATGCCACTATAATTTGTAACATGAACATAGATTGAGCATCTAATTTCATTGTGACAAAACCAATGCTGACTACCAACATAAACACACCTGCCTCAGTCCTGATACGGCCATGCTGTTGAGACCCTGTAGCTAATGTCTAAACTGACACCAGACCCTCAGACAAAGCAGTCATCTTCCTTTTTGGCCACACCCCGAGAAAATTCTTCGCACTTTTCAGTCATGTCTAAACCTAAAACTGGCAAAGAAGGAGAGGGGGTACCTGTGAGCACTTGTGCACCAATCTCCTTTCAAGTTCAAATCCCAATTCAGTTTAATTTGATGCTTGAACTTAAATCTACATCTCCCCTACCCCAGAGCAGTGCCTACGAGCCAGTGACTATGGCATATCACAGAAGGTATTTCATCTGGTTTCAGAGAGATTTAAACAAAGCAGGACAATATCAAGAAAATAAAGTGAGAGTTACTCCCTTAAAGCAACTAGTAGGGTGTTGGTTAAAATACAGTAATATTTGAAAACGTGGGGTCCCAAGCAACTTTTCCAATCACTGTTACAACAACACGTTCTCTGACTTTTCTGTGAGAAAGAGATGATCCAGCCTTGCGAACGGAAATAGTAGAAAGGTATGTTTGTTAAGGAGGATTGGGTGCTCCTTCTTGCCTCGGGTCCCTGTTGACTACCAGGCATGCAGCTGCACGCTGAGCACTCCTAAGCAGTGCCTAATTCTCCCCAAGTATTTCACTAGCGCTTAGCTCAGAACTTGACTTCCATTGCATGGCAGGCACCCAGTCACAAGCTGCAACTTTTGGCAATGCAACCTTTATGGCCTTTTCTGGCTCTTAAAAATTTTGCTGAAGAAATGGTGGCTTAAACTGTAGCAGCTTTTCGGGTATGACCAGCAACATTGACAATTTCACGTATTAGATTCCCACAGATGATGGTAACAAGTGCAGTGTAAAAGGTTGTGGACAAAAGTCTAAGTCGAGATTAGCAGGCAGGTAGACCCAAAGCTATGTTCCATGTAAAGTATGCGATGCTTTTTGCACCCTAATTTACAATGCCCTGACCAAAGAGCTGTACTAAAGGACTGATCTCAGCCTGGTATATCTGAACTTTACTGAAATTCATGGTTTTGCCTTTTTTGCCTGAAGGCTGAATCTGAACTCAGATTGGGAGGTTTTTTTCAATGATTTGATGACCAATCAGTTACACTGTTCAGTGCTGGATGTGGAGAGCTCTTCAGCAAAGACCGTTGCTGCCCTGATGAACCCTATTTAGGCAGAATAGAGCTGAAAAGCTGAACTGGTTGGATTCAAGTATATTCCTCCTGTGTTTGGACATCCATAAAATAAATAAAGACAAAGTTTTATTTAATAGCACTACTGTCAAATAAAACACAAAAATCAGGCACTCAAAATAAGGCATGAGAACACAAACAATTACTATTACCTCAAAACCTATTTTGCATGCCAAATTTTAAATCCTATGGAAGTAAAATAACCATGGATTTTTGGAGTGGGACAAGTTCCACTGCATCCGATACAATATTTTTGCCTATAACTAGAGAAACACTAACTTTGCATATATAGATTTAAGCATATTTACAGACATCTAAAAGCCTTTAATACTTTTGCATTAACTTAAGTAATGCCCCAATAAAGGTTAGTTTAAGAATATAGAATTTCAGGATTACACAGAAAGTAAAAGTTTCAGTGGGTCGTATGTCAAATTACCCATACTAAAAAAACCCTCCACATCTTCGTGTCTGGCTACTTGCTTCCTAAACTCCAACAAACTACTGCCACCCGGTATTCCAAACAATTCAAAATATTACACAGTTTGACTAAATTGCAAAATTTGCATATCCAAGACCAGAGTTCAAAAAGTAATAGTAAGTTATTTGTAAAATGAGACCTTTTAAAATGCCTTACGGCAACTCATAAGATGGAAAAGACATTTGACAGCAAGTAAGAGTAATTTCCAGGTAATTTTTACAAAAATAGTTCAATGGTCTGTAGTTTGCAAGATCAATATTCCAATCAAGATCCTCTTGCTGACACATACAACCTGTGGACAAAATTCTCTAGTCCTCCAACACATAGTCCATGTGCCTAAATATCCATGTGTGTTTATTTCCCACCAACTGAACTCATATGGTAGATGATAAATAAAAATGATGTAGATTTAAGAGATTCTAAACACTTTCTAATCTCATTTGCTTTGCTATTTGCTCTGTGTGAAATACAGGCTATTCCATAAGAAAAGTAGGGTATCTCTTTAGGTAAAGTACTTCAGATGAAGGTAGATCCCTAACTTCAGGTATTCACATGTGAGAGAAACAATTTAGAAATTTCTGCTTCATTTTCAGAGTTATACAGCGGATCCAGCTACACTGAAAGCAGTGGGAACTGCTGAAGCTTAGTATCTGTGAAATGCAGGCTTCTAAACAAATGTTTTTATTATCTACAACACTGATTTTCGTTGTTAACCAACAAAAACTATCTGAAATAGGAATCTCCAATTCTCCTGAATTGCCTTCTAACATACGCTGATAGTATTATCACATCTTCACAGCTATATGTCCAGTTGATAGGAAGGCCTATCTAGGAAGGCCTAGATAACTTGCCTGGAGGACAAATTAAGCAATAGATTTGAAAATTATCCTTATCCCACCATCATGCTTTTCTCTTTGTGTACTCTCAGCTTACTGAAAACAAACCAATAAAAGCTTGTTTACTGCAAAGCATTGGAGTGTATTCTCAGAAGAATCTTTAACACTTGGCTATTGGGAAATGTTTAGGAAAGTTAAAGCATGTGAATTAAAATTCTTAAGTTACTGCATAAAAGTACTACGTGCATTAACTTTAGTAAGTCTACAGAATCATAGCATCATCCAGGCTGGAAAGCAACTCAGGCTGTCTTTAGTCCAACTTCCCACTCAAAGAAGGATCAGCTTACTCAAGGCTTTATGAAGTCTGGTTTTGAAAACCTCCAAGGATGGAGACTGAGTAACCTCTCAGCTTAATTATTTCCATCATCAGGGTTTTTTTTCTCCCCTATATCCAGTCAGAACCTCCTCTGCTTCAGTTTATGATTCCTGTTTCTCAGTCTCCCATCAGGCATCTTAATAAAGAGCCTTGATAACCTCCTTGTAGATTTTAGATTAGGCATGCTCAAAAGCCACCTCTTCTCCAGGCTGAACAAATCAACTTCTCACAACCATAAGGCATGTGCTCCCACCTTCGTGTCTCTCTACTGGGTTTACTGAAGTTTATTAACACCTTTCCTGTAATGATGGGCAAAAAGCTTGGTATGGTATTCCAGACATGGTCTAATGAGTGCCAAATAAAAGCAGAATAATCTCTTCCCTTGCTCTGCTGCCTACACTGCCTCTGATACAGCCCTGGATACTGTTGGCCTTCATTGAGGACATGTGGCAATACTGGTGCATGCACAGGTTGCTGTTCACCAGCAGCCCAGGTCCTTTCCAGCAAAGCTGTTCCCCAGCTAGTTAGGCCCCAGCTTGAATAGTAGCAGTGGATTAAGTCCATCACAGGTGCAGGACTTTGCATTTCTCCTGGCTGAATTTCATGAGGTTCCTGTCAGCCCATTCCTCCAGCCTGTCTAGGTCCGTCTGTATGGCCGCTCTACCCTCGAGCATATCAACTGCACTCCCTACTTTGGTGTCATTTGCAGATTTGAAGACAGTGCACTCCCATCTCCTCCTCCAGGTCGTTGTCAAAGACATTTAACAGGACATGTCCTAGAATAAATCCCTGAGGAACTCCAGCTGTAACTAGTATGGAGGTAGAGTGTGAACCATTAACAAGAGACCTAGTCATTTTATCACAGAAGGCAGTCAGGTTGGTCAAGCACAATATACCTATAATAAATCTATGCTAATTCACACTCACCATGTTCTCCTTCCTGTTCAAATAAACAACTTCCAAGAGAACTTGCTCTACAATTTTCCTCATGACAGAAGTGATGTTGATTGGCCAACCTGTAGTTCCCAGACTGTCTTTCTTTCTTCTTTTGGAGATGGGTGCAAAATATGCCTTTCTTCAATAACTGAGGACCTCTCCTGTTCTCCACAGCCTTTCAAAAATGATAGAGATCAGCCTTGCAATGACATCATCCAACACTTTTGGATGCAGCCCGTCCCATGGACTTATATGTGACAACTTCTTAAGAGATTCATGACTCATTCTTCATTTACTAACTCAGTCATCTCTTCCTCAAACCCAGCACGTAGGAGTAAGAACCTAAATTTCATTTAAGTCTTGGAAAAACTCTAGATATCAGGAATGTCTTTTACAGAAACACAGGACCACATGACAGAAAGTAAACATTAACAGTGAAGGGTGTTTAGGTGAGGGGAACAGGAACTTAGGGGATGTTCTCATCAAACTTTCCATTCAAAGGAAAAAGCCCAAGTAGGCACAGATGCACCCATCAAACCAAAGCCTGACTGTGTATTTGTTGTCTCTCTGGCTTCTTTGATCACAGTCCTTCATTTGATGACAAGGGACTGCCAAGAACAGACGGGATCCACCAGTTTAGGAGAGGGAAGGTCATCTTCACAAATGGACTTAGTAACTTGGTGAGGAAACCTCTAAGCAAGGCTGGTCACAGGATGTGTTCCTAAGCCTAAAGATAGGTTAGGAAACAGGGGAGGTACAGCTGAGAGAAAGCTGCAGGGACAATATTCACATCCCCAGTTAGAAGGGGGGGTATTCACAGGCTTAACTCAAATGCCTGTGCTCTAACACAGAAAGAGAATTGGAAGTCCAAACACAGTCAGACAGCTGTGATGAGACTGGAAACACCGAGGCTTGGTGGGATAGTGCACAGATCAGATCAGATAGCACATATGATTGGAGAATGGTCATGGATGGGCACAACTTCATTAGGAAGGACAAATATGGAAGAAGAGGGGAAGAGCTTGAGCTCTACATAAAGGGAGAGCTTGATTGCACAGACCATAACAAACCAGAACCACATATGTCTGAAGACTGTGTATAGGTCAGAGGAGAAATTAACACTGATGATTGGGGAGTGAGGGGGTGGGGAATCTTGCAAACTATCTGACCAAGAGTGTAAAGTCTTTCTATAAATAACTCATAGAAGCCTCCCAATCAGTGGTCCACAGTCTTGCAGAGGATTTCTACATGGATAGACTGCAATCATTGGCTGGAAGGTCAACATAGCATTGTGCAAGTAATCCAGGGAGTTTCTGGACTGTGTTGATGATAACTTCCCAACACAAGCAGCACAGTGGCCAACCAAGGGCAATGCTCTATTGATCCACTCCTCACAAACAATGAGAAATTGCTGGTGAATATGGCCACAGAGAGGAAATTTGGCTGCAGCATCCATGAGATGTGATCAAGAGGTAGGCTGGGAAGGCAAACAGAAATATGACTCTGGGTTTGAGAAGAACAGACCATAGTTTATATAGTTAATTGCTAGGCAGAATATTCTTGCATATATGATTGGGAAAGGTTTCAAGGGAATTAGAAAATATTTTACGGAAAACTTATTGAGGGCTCAGGAACAAGCCCATCCCATAGTAGAGGAAGACTATATATCTCAACAGAAGATCCACTTGGCTAAGCAAGGAGCCCCTTAACAAACTAAAATGCAAAAGAACATAAAAGAAGTGGAAATAAAAGCAGGCAGCAAAGGAGGAGTACCAAAGCAGTCTGAGCATTTATGCCCAAAACTAGTGAGGGACACAGAGTGTAACAAGAAGAGATTTTACAAGTATGGCAGAGACAAATAGAATTTCAGTGAGAACAAAGAGTTGATGAATGGGGGAGAAAATCTGGTGACTGACTACATGGAATAGACTGAAACAGTTAACAGCTTTTCTTTTGTGTGTGTGTCAGATTTCACTGGCAAAGCCAACAGAAGTATATTAACAGGTTAGGGAATTACTTAGAGAATTAGTAATTACTCTGAAGAGTATTCCTATCTTTGAAGCCAAATGGGGTTCATTTCAGGGTGCTGAAATTGTTGATCAATGTATTCATTAGGCTACTATCATCACTTAGAAAAAAACACGGAGATGAAAAGAGGTCTCAGACAAGTAATAGAAGGCTAACTCAACTTTGACAAAATCAAGGAGGATCCAGGAAACTGGGTTGTGGTTGACCAACCTCATTGACTTTATGATGAAATAATTAGTTAAATGATCAAAGGGAAGGTGGTGAGTGCAATATAATTCAACTGTAGTAAGGCTTTTGGTTTACGGCATTCTTATCTGTAAGCCAGAGAAGTACAGACAGATATATGGGTGGAAAATAGGCTGGATCACCAGACTCAGTGTACATTAATGTCTCAACACCTAGTTTGTTGTAGGTAATAAGTACTCTAGAGGTTGACTCTGGAGCCAATGCTGTTTAATATAGTTATCAATAATCTGGATTATGATAAAAAGTTCATCTTCAAATTTGTGGATGACACTAAATTAGGGTTGGAGGGAGATTGATACACTACGTAACACAACCTCAGTGCTAGAGGGACCCTGGAGGAGTGAACCAACAGAAACCTCATCAAGTTTTCCATAAACATGGAGAAGTACAAAATCCTGCAGCCAGAGCCAAATAAACACGTGCATCAGTACAGGTTGGAAAAACACTAGGCTGAACAGCAGCCCTCCTGGAAAATGGAAACCAAATAAAATATAAGACAACAGCGTTCTCTCTTTGTGGATAATGCAAATTGCACGCAAATTATGTTAGGAAGAATGTAGCCAGAAGAACAAGAGAAATTATTTTACCCCCACCTCTACTTGGTCCTGCTGAGGCTGTGCCTGTGTCCACTTTCAGGCCCCTCAGCTCAAGAAGGATGTTGGATTTCTCCTTCCATTGTGGAGATGGTCAGAGGCATGCAGCACATGGCCTGCAAGGAGGGGTTGAGTGACTGAGTCTGCTCAGTCTGATGAGATGGAAGCAAAGAAGTAGGGAAAAGGACAAACAAAACTGCAGCCTACAACTGCTTGAAGAGGCATAACAAACAGGGTGTAACCAAGGTCCTCTCAGGAGCAGTGATTGTTAAATGAAAAGGCAACTAACTGCTATAAGCTACAGCTTGGAAGGTTCGGGCTGGATTGTAGGACAGCGGTGCAACCCTGAAACAGGTACCTATCGAGGCTGTGTGTTCTCCATCCTTAGAGACTTTCAAGAAAGCTCGACAAAGTCACAGCTAGCCTAAGCTGCTGTTGGCAATGGTCTTGCTTCAAGAAGCAGGTTGGACAAAATGATCTGCAACCACAATTTTTGTTCCTAAAGTAAATTGTTGGAGAAGTTCCTGAAAGAGTTTCATTTCAGAAGGTTCCATTAGAAGCAAGGATTTATTACTAGTATGGAGCTTTTTAACCAAGAATCCAAACATGCAGTCAGCACCTGAGTAAAGAATAAAAGCAATCCTTAAATCATACAAATAAGGTTTGATGTACTAATGCAGTTGTAAAAAAAAACAAAACCACCACCACAATATTACAGCCCTTTGACTTCAGTTCATGCATAAATTTGGCATAGAATATAAAATAGAGAAGAAAAAATAAAATTTAAAAGTTAACCCAACTTTCTCATACTTCAAAATCTCTTCATCGGTTTAAGCTTGGATTGTATTTTGGAGAAAGGTTTGGAAGGAGTGAAATACTTTCTGCTCATTATAGTCTGTTCATTCTCAATGCATATCTTCTCATCATTTTGTCCTCGTAATATCTCACTCTCATAATTCTATTATATTTCATTGGGATTTATTTCTAATTCATTAACTTATTCAGTCATGGTACAGGCAAGGAAGAATGTCTATCTGTCATTCAGCCTTGACAGGGGCAAGGACACAAATTCAGAGGGAGGAAACCTAAAGTGAGAGAATGCACATTTTTTAGAAAGTTACATTCAATAATTAATTTTGCCTTTTTTTTTTCTTTTTTTTTGGGGTGGGGGGTAGTTTACTAAAATCTTTTTCAGTTGATTTATAACACTGTTGCAGTAATTATTTCTTGTTGTTTGAAAAAATACAATATTTTTGGCTACTTACTCAAAAATATGTGCCATTAGTGTCAATGCATGAATCACAGTCTGAGAATCACTCACAGCTGGGCAATTGGAGAAGTACTGGACTGGAATTAGCATAATTCAACATGGAATCAAGATTTTTTTTCCCTTCAAGAGTTTCGTAAAACAGACATTTGCCAAATAAGAAACAAAACTGAAGTATCAGTTCCAAACACAATTTTGAGGGAGGAAAAGAGGCAGGAGCAGAAGGGACCCCTAAGAGCAAGTCTCTTTTCCTCCACTGAGCTGGGGGGTTATGTTTATACCTTTTCACATAACCCACCCTTTGAGTTACTCCTGTTGGCCTCATCACTTCCCCAAAACAGGTTGAAAAAAGTGGTTACCCATACACAGCAGCAGTTTTCACCCGGCACAGCTCTCTCTCTTCTGTAGCAACAAAGCAACAATTTGGATTGAGTCTGAGGCTCAAATAGGCAATTCCTACCTCTTCCAGTACTGACAAAATTACCAGCCCACCATCCTCTGAGGTTTGCTAGTCTTTTCTGATGTCTCTTTTGCCTGCTCCGTGAGCTAGCTCTGAACCAAAAGCGGTGGCTAATTCACACACCAAATGAGAGATGTTAAAATAAAGTCAAATAAGAGAGGAAATTCAGGAAGACTGGGAACAGACTAAAGACAGAGCGGAATCTTTATAGCCTGTGCTTTTTCTGAAGTGCTAAAGAATGTCAAAATATTTTAACTTTTTTTTTATGTTCTGTCCATTAGAATATTATTGCAGGCTTTGTGCATAGGTGGTGCCTGTCTTCAAGACAGAGATGATTTTTATATACATTTATGTGTTCTGTATACATTAGTTCTATTAATAGACACTAATAAACACTTTTTACTCACATGTACAGTGACACACTAAAACAGCTTAAGGAAGTGGGGTGTCAGGAAAGCTGCTTCTCCTAAGTTTTAAGACCAAATCAAGAACATCTATTGGGGTGCCTTGAGTACTGCCAGATAGGCATTGGAGGGCTACTTAAGTAACCGAGGATTCCCCTTTTCTACAATGTTATGCTTTATCAATAATTAAAAGATGAGGAAATTGTTGTCAGCAGTGCAATTTTAATTCAGACCATCCTGCTTTTAACCAGTAACTCTGGAAATTGTGGAAAAGGTTAGGGAATAAGTAAGCAGGAAAAAAAAATCCGAAAAAAATTAGTGCCCAAAGCTGTATTTTTTTTTATATAAGCTTACCAGCACAGAGGTTTGGCTAAAATGTATTCAAAAGTTTTAAAGTCCCAGATTTAAAAGTCATCACTGACAAATATTTGCAATAAATATGGAGTAGCACATTTATAAATTAAAAAAGAAACAAAAATCTAGTTTAAAGTGCTTTTCACCTATGGTTGGTCACAGAATACCAGAATTGTTGATGTTGGGAAGGCTGCCTGGAGGTCATCTAGTTCAATGCCCCTGCAAAGAGTAGGGCGACCTACAGCAGGTTGCTCAGGACCATATCTTGTTGGGTTTTTAGTATCTCCAAGGATTGAGACTTCAAAACCTCTTGTCGTGAGACTGAGAAGAATCTTGCTCTTTCTTCTTTACTTCCCTCCCCCCTGTCAGGTATTTATACACATTGATCAGATATGAATCTTCTCAGCGTCTGCTTGTATGAGAGATGCTCCAGTCCACAAATCATCTGTGTGGCCCTTCACTGGACTCACTCCAGTATGTACATGTCTATCTTGTGCTGGGGAGCTCAGAACTGGACACAGCACTCCAGATATGCTTCAGCAGGGCTGAGTAGTGAGGAAGGATCACCTGCCTGCAGCTGCTGGTAATGCCTTTCCTAATGCAGCCCAGGAGCTTATTGGCCGCCTTTGCCACGAGGGAGCATTGCTGGCTCGGAGAGCACCCAGTTGTGCTGATTTACCAGAAAATGTATGGCGCTTTCCCCATCATGCTGTCCTGTAGGCACTTCCGTGTTTGCGTGCCTACATCACTTAGGGGGGTGTCCTACTATTACGTTTTGTTGATTACAACATCTCTTCTGTCCACATCACCCTGAACCCTTTTCTTGCCAACCCAATCTACCACCTTCCTCACTTGATTGTGGGTCATCATCTCCCTCCCCTGTCGTTCCTGGTTTAAAGCTCTGTTACCAGGTGAGCCAGCCTGTGGAAATTATGCTTTTGCTCTGCTTGATGAAGTTGATCCTGTCTCTTCCTAGCCATCCTCAATCGTCAGAGCAGGTTCCATGATCATAAAAGCTGTATCCTTCTTGTTAACGCCAACTATGGAAACAGTTGTTGACCTGCAGGATCTCTCCACTCTCCCTCAAGCCCTTTCTCCTCAGCCACCCCAGTGGACTGACCACCTGGGCTCCCATGCCCTTGACCTTGCCCTCAGAGCTGCGTAGTCATGACTAAGTGTCTTTTCTGACTAGATCAACACTGGATGGTCTACCTAGGCAGATAAAGTAAGAGTACACTATACATTTCAGCAGTGGTGAATCAGGTTTGAAACATGCAGACAATTAACTATTAGGTACCTTTTTAATTATTCTCTTCTTTGTAAAATATGATTTGAAATGGATCCACAAAAATTCAGATAAGAAAAATCTCTAAAATGTTGCTATAATAGTTCTAAGAAAATTGATATTTTTTTTTGTCACATTTGAGACATTAGAAAATTATTATGAAGGATCTCCATTTGGGAATAATAAGGTTACAATAATCAGCTGAAAAAATGTTATTCTTGTTGACAGGAAGGCCTTTTTCAATTTAATTTACATTCAGTCTGAATCACCTTAAAGCCAAAAATATTTCAAAATTCTCTTCATATCAGAAATGCACAGAAAGTTTAATTTTGGAAAGATGAGCATCACAATTCAACATGACCTAGAACTGGGGCCTGAGCTTCCAAGGTCAGAGTGACTAGATGAACAAGTAATCTTAGATTTTGTGTAAGGGCTATCTTGAATCCAGAAATTATTTCATTCTCTCTGAAAAATTCTGTTCTATGCCTACGAACCCACCCAGGGAATGTCTTTTTCTAACAGCTGAAAATTGGGAAGATCATAATGAGAAGGGTTTCTCTTTTTTCTTTTTTTTTTTTTTTTAAAAGAATTCATCTCTTCGAGCATTACCCAGCACTTCCCCAAGCTCTGGAAGGGTCCTCCTGATTTACGTTTATGTTGTTTGAATAACAAAATTGGGCAGTCTTTAAATTTTTCTCAAAGGCACAGTAAAGACTGATTTACAATAAATAGAAATTATTCCTTTTGCATTGTTTTAAGATGTATAATTCTGTCTCTGGTAATTTTATTTTTTTTTTCATTCTCTGGGGTCTACAATATAATAATACATCTCAAAATTCAACAATAAAGTGAAAGATGAAAGAGAAATTTAATTACTTCAAGAGATTCCTTAACCCTCTAGAAGGTG
Source organism: Charadrius vociferus (assembly GCF_000708025.1). Lineage (NCBI taxonomy): Eukaryota > Metazoa > Chordata > Aves > Charadriiformes > Charadriidae > Charadrius > Charadrius vociferus. Next base: position 915,089 of record NW_009648157.1, on the reverse strand, counting down.
ATCCATGCAGCCCTATCAGGTAAGCTGCCCGATGACAGGATGATTGAGTTGGGTTTCCAGCACAGAATCTATTGCTATTAAAGATGGGATGATGACAAAATGTACAATTGTTTTTCAAATTTATTTTGAAGTGCAAATTTGGATATACTTGTTGCCTATGGGTTTTTTCCTTTTGAAATACATAAAAGCAGCAGGTCACTAATGAAGCATTCTGAATCAAGCATCTGTGACCACTTTGCTTCCATTTTTCTAACGAGTCAATGGTAATTAATGCAGCCATAATTACCTAGTGCCAAAAAAAAAAAAAAGTTGTGCATTTACTCAAGTAAAGTGTACTCAAGTACAAGTGTGATGTCCTTAGGAAATTGGAACATTTTACAAGGTGAGGGACTAGTTAAACATATTTGGATTTTATCCTGATGCTCTTCTATTGTATCTAATCTTCTGTCTATTGAAACATTGCAAAGCACTGTCTGCACAGAAAACTTAAAAGATTCTTTTTAGATGTGGTGGGAAACTTTCAGATCAAAGCTACGAAAGCAGTAAATTGTTCAGCTGCCCAGTCATACAGTGAATCCTGTAAGTCTTTATGCTATTTGTGCTAGCTGCTGTTTAGAGATCCATGGCCTCCTGTCATTGCTCAGTATGAAAGTCAGTAAAGGGAAAATTCTTCAGTTTCTTCCAAAAGAATGACAAAACTCCATCAAGCCCTGGAAGAGGAAGTGAATAAGAGTTTCCAAAAAAAAACCCAAAACCCAAACAAAACAAACCAACCAACCAAACAAACAAACAAAACCAAACAACCAAAAAAACCCCAACTGAACAGCAGGCTAGATTTCTCCATAGAAAGAAGGAAATAACCTTGTAGAAACAAGGAAATACTGACTAGGTTTAACTAAATTTTATAAGTCCCTAGGCTGATTTTTTGTTGTTAGAACAAACAAAAACAAACAACCAAAAAAACCCCAGCTGAACAGCAGGCTAGATTTCTCCATAGAAAGAAGGAAATAACCTTGTAGAAACAAGGAAATACTGACTAGGTTTAACTAAATTTTATAAGTCCCTAGGCTGATTTTTTGTTGTTAGACATTTTTTGCAGTTTTGATAAGAAAATAACATTAGAACATAACATGAGAACAGCCGTACTGGCTCATATCAAAGGTATATTTAGCCATGGGCTAAGCATATAGTCATTTGAACCTGCTGATTTCAAGCGATTACCTCTAGTGCTAGATTGGAAGAGACAGTAACTTGTGGATTACCATTTTCTCAACATGTTCATAACTTTATGCAATTCCTATCATCTTGATTTTGTTTTCCTTCTTCTACTGAGCACCATAGGCAGAGAAATCAGTCTATTTAATTATTCTTTGTACCACAGCTCCTCTCTCTCTTTGATTGCCTACACAACCCCTCTGGGTACCTTTACTGTTTTTTCAATATTCCTGTTAAGATAAGGAAAGTCAGAAAGGCACAGTTTTCCAATCACAGATGAAACAGATTTAAACAGTGGAATAATGATGACCTGTACTATTTCTTGTATTTCTTCCATTGTAATGATTCTTGGGGAAAAACTGCAGTCTACTTACTTTTCGACTGCTGGCGAGCAAAGAACTGCTGGTTTCATAGAACTGACTACAGTTAACAGCGAGATGGAAAGATCAACTCAGGATTAGTCTTCTCCCATATGCATCAGTTCACATTTGCCTACATAAAATTTGGATCTTGTTTAATATTTTTTGGAAACCAAACAAGATCTCCCTCATCCACTTGCTTGTTAATTTCTTCAAAGAACTCCAATGTATTCATGAGGCATTGCTTCCCCTTACAAAATGCATGATGACTCTTTACCACTACTTCATGTTTATTCACACCTCAGCCAATTATCATCTTTAGATAGTATCCCATCAGTTTCCTTACACTGGTCACCAGGATTACTAGGCAGAAGCTCCACTGACATTTTTAAAATGCATTACTGCATTTCCCATTTTGATGATACTGAGGATGTTTCAGGTGAGAAGTCATCCACCTCAGTCAGCAATTCAGCTATTTCAACCATGGGTTTCTTTACTGTTATGTCTCAAACCTTTAAGTAACCTCTGATCAGCGTAATATTTGAATGCAATAAATCCTTTAAAACTATAACAAAATATGAGTTCCTTATTCCTGAGAAACATTACATTTTCCTCAAAATTATGAACAGCTTATTGACAGGCCTGACAAATTTCAGTCCTGGTCTAATGAAATTTTTAAGGTCTAGTTTCTTGGGAAACCTCCAGACAGGAAACATCTGCTTTCTGCCATTAGAAACATAAGCTTTTACTTCTAGATTTGCCTTATACAATATACTAATTTTCAAATACAGAATATAAGAGATTTGCATTTATCCTGGGCTTTCTTTGATTGCATCAGGTACTGTACATTAATTGCAAGCACTGTGAGTATGCCATTGTATTTCCTCTGTGGGCCTATTTTTCTAAGCTATAATTATTGTCATTTGAACTTTTTTAATAGCATCAGTTGTACACTGTAAAAGTATGCCAGTTATATGTAAATGGCAGACCGCTAAAAGTCCTGATTTTCAACCAAGACTCAAGTGATTAGATAGTGCGTTAACAGAATAAGAAATGGTGCATTACCCCACAGAATACCCTAATCGCAGGGCAGAGTGGGAACAGAAAGGGATAACGTGATGATATTCAACCATACAGAAGACAGTAGTCTACACATACCAGCAGCCTAACTTGTATAGTTTTTTTCTATAAGCAAAGCAAAATTTTAAGAAGGAACTCAAAATGAATAACAAAGGGCTGTTTTACATATATTTTCAAGGAGTCTTCCAAGTGTGAATTGTTACATAGGAAAATTATAGGGGCATTTATTTGAAAATGTAACAAGTAGACTCTCACAGAATAAGACAGCCTCCAAAAGATCTTCAGAGACAAGACAAGCTCATGTTTAATATGACCCAAGTAGGAGGATTGAGCTGGGAGAAAAAAAAAAACAGATTTGTTTGAAAAAATCAAGGTTGGAATGTTATTTTTGTGGCATTTCAGACAGATATGAACAAGACAAGACTATTTATCTAGCCAAAAGGTAAAAAAGTTGCATAATAAAACTTGACATGACCTGAGCTTTATGTACAGATGTATACAAAGGACTATCTCCAAGGTTCTAGACAGAAAGGATCTCTTAGAGATAGGAGAAGTCTGAATGTGAAAAATTAAAGGGATGTGCAAATAAGAGAGGGTGTCTGCCACAGAATGATCTGAGAGAGGTAGAGGCGTACGCAAAATGTGATAAAGATCCATATTAACAATAATGAATTTGCACTAAGTCCACAAGAACACAGGTTAGAGACAGATCTAGATTTTACCATCTATAGTTGGTCACTCTGGATTACAGACAGTAGCTAAACTAATATTTGCAAACGCATAGATCAGGTAACAGGGAAAATGTGATGGGGATTCAGGACAGAATGCTGTGGATGAAAATATTGAAAAGGAGTATCCTGTAAAGAACATGCTGAAGGGTAAGGAGAGAACAGATGAAAGGAAATTGTCTATCTTTTCCATTTATTTTAGTCATTCAGTCACATGATTTCATTATTTAGATCACCAATAATAGTGCATCAAACAATTTTTTCACTCTTGCAGTGTTTCCCCAAATACTGGATCCAGTGGAAGGAGTCCATTCAGTTAAACAGGCTTTGAATCAGTCTCTGTCCTGCCCTCTCAAATCTGACAAAGAATATAGTTTTACCCTATAACATTCTCAAAAGGCAACTTCCCTAAATCAAATTAGCACATCAAACTATTGTTAGCACTAATTAACTAGTAAATCAACAGTTGGTTAACTAATTAGCATATCAGTGCTCCCCAGAGTCAAGTAATTTATTATTTTATTTTTAGCAATTATCCCTACCAAGTAAACTGATGCAAGTATATGATGCCTTAGAAACATGTTTCTTATTATTTGAAAATTAGATGTAATAGATCTACATTTTTAGAAACATTCTTGTCTGAAAGTCAGAAAACAAAAAGCCTGTTTTGATTATGAAGTTAATTGATTTTTGAGCCTTAAAGTAATGTGTGGTTGCAGTTGCATGCAATTGTTTTCTTTAATCCAGCAGAGTTGGTTTATACTGTGTAAATCAACTGCTCATACTGCATTTTATTCAGAGCATAGGGATTTTTATTTGAAGTAGACCAAAGTTGCAAGTGTTTCCCTCGCTGTTTTTCTTAACTAAGAGGAGGAAAAATGGTACTCTGGCTCTGCTCTTCAGTTTTCAATTTTTTCTCACAACCTGTATTATGGAATGTCGAAGAGACGGGCTGCTCTTTGGAAGCTATATTGCAATTTATAATAGTTTTCAATATTATGCTATACTTACTTTCCTACAGCAGTAAATTTTCCTTCTTATGTGCTGTAAGAAATTATTTTAAAGCTGTTGCTTTCTTGAGAAGACTATAGGCAAACAGATATTTTCTGTCCACAAAATAAGAATGTGTTTTATATGTATATAGTTCCGTAGCTCACAGATCATGCGCTTACACAAGTGGAACAGGGGTGTTTTCTAAGGCAATAAATATTTCTCTATTCCTATGAAACATTATATTTTATACTATTAGGCATTATCATTTGTATTTTAGTAACATATGAAAAGTAAACCAATAGAGGGGGAGGAAATCAAAGGATCAACACTGCCCAAATGCGAACATGGAAACTCAGTACCCCATGGTTAACAGAGCACGCTGCTCAAAAGACATTTTTCTGCTAATAAGAGCTTTGATTCATTCACCAGCTAATGGCTGCAGTAGCTGAAGGCAGAGCCCTTGACTTTTTGTTGCCATCCCTCCCTCCGCCGTAGCTCGCTGCCCCTGCAGCTCCGTGATGAGATCAGAAGCATGCCCAGCTCTGAGCTGCCTCACCACGTACTCTGGCTCCTCAGCTCAGCGCTTCCTCCACCTTCAGTTTACACCAAGAAGCCAAACTCTGCACTGAAGTGACCAGTGTGCACACATAAGCTTTCTCCTGCCAACTCTGCTATGTGGACAGTCTTTTTCTTCAACAAAGGAAGACTACCAACAGCTACGGTAACTCTTTAACCAAGTGCTTCCAGATTTGCCACAGACTTTTGTCAAAACCTCTGCTTACTGATTATTCTCTTTTAACAGTCTTTCCCAAGGCTAAAATTTTTCATGACTGGGAAAAAAGGCAACCTGAGCTTGCACTAAGATAAATAGAATATGTTTCAAAAATCTATTAGTCTTCCTGCTTTTTTTTGTGGAGACTACCAGATTAAAATCCAGGATATCGTATGGCAGAGATGCATATTTTTCTCTCTCACTTAGAAAAACCTACATCATATTAGCAAGACTGATTAAAAAGGCTTAAGGCAGCAAGCAGGCATGTGTTGTATATATTTGACTCCAGTTTTCAAGAGAAAAAAAAAAAACACCTTAATGCATTCTCTGCAAATAAGAGACTCTACCAGGATTTTCTTCCAAAATTTTGTGTGGTTGCTTGGATAAACCAATTTTAACAAAGACTAACTAGGAGGATTTTAGGTATGCAGAAATAATTATCTGAATTAAAGTGATTATGGTTCAGTATTTAATTTTTTATTTAAAAAAAAAATTAATTTAATTTAATTTTGCAACAAACCATGCAAATTATAAGAGAAATATGCTGCTGCCTTTGAAAGAAAACACTTGCAGCAGCAGGCCACTTTCACATGTGTTACTTGTCTAATAAATGACCAGCATCACATTCCAGAGCATTTCTAGGGTTTTGAGAATTCCTTTTCCAGTCCCACGTACTATAACCCTGTTTAACTTGCGATCTACTGTCAAGCTTTAGTATCAGTGAGATGACTACAAGTTAAAAACTAGTCTGATTGCAGTAGAAATACATTAACTTAAACAATTCACAGCAACATGCAGACTGACCTGTCCAGTAATAGGTTAGGTGCAAATAAAAGCTTTCCTGGGTGTTCCATGGAGCGCCAGACTAAGCCAATCATCAGTATCTCTAACCAGGCACATTCCAGTAGATGGACCTGATCATGGAGTGTTAAATCCACAAATCCTGAAAGAATAAATAGGAGACAGAAAAACACTCCAGGTTTGTAAGTGGAACAACATTGTTCAGAGAATCAGGTTAAAAAGTACATTGGAGTTGGATAACCAAAAAAGAAAAAACAGTAAACCAGACAGTTGTCCTCTTTACATTTCAGGCTGAGTTTTGTCTATTATTGGGTCCACCATAGCTCCATCCTACAGAACAGTCAGCACTTTCTAGCTCCCTGGTTGTGTCCTGGCTGCATCGTGCCCCAAGAGCAGAGCGAGAGCCAGGTGAGCATCTCCATCCCCACGCCTGTTGCTAGTGGCTTGGGAAGCTGGGTGCACGCTGCAGAATGGGGCAACAGAAGAAGTGGTCATGATGGAGGGAAACGGAAAAATGCCTATTATAAACCAAAATGATAGCCCTAATCAGCTAATCACAGGTCACTATTTCTGGTGGAATCCCGTTTTACAGACTCTTGAACAATTTACCATACTGCAAGTGCCATACCTGTGTGGAAGAGGGCCAAATACAGCATTTCAAATAAACTAGCAAGCAAATGCTGACCACTGCACAATCAGAATTTGCCAATGAACCACTTGCTTTTGTTTCTATTCGACTACAGCACCTGGAGGAAGGAGGTGACCTCTCTTACTCTGTATTTAAACAATAAATGCAAAATTTCTTATAACAATACTAAAAGATTAATATGAAAGAATAGCAATGAAGGTAGACATGACAACATAATGACAGTGATTATTTCTGTTCTCATTTCATGGAACAGATTATATCATACTCTATTTGAGATTCTCACTTTTCGTGAGTGTTACTTTCAATCTAAAGACTTAGGTGAAGAGGAGATTGCATAATACAATTTATTAGATCCTAGCATAAATTCTGCTTTGAAATTAGCATGAACTTGCTAAAATGAAATGTTTAGAGGTTCCCTTAAAACAGATCTTATTTATCTTTCACTCAGTGTTATGTGTGAAATACATTATTGGAGTTTGTCATACATTTTTTTCTATTTTAATTTATTCAAATTGATCTTCAGAATACAAGTTACATGGTAAGCTACCTTATCAGCCCAGTAAATGGCAGTGATTTTGCTTCTGTATTTTGTTCTTACTAAAGGTATATACTGAGTAAGTTTTGAGCACTATACCTGATATGTCCTATCTTCAAAATGAAAAAAGACAACTGAATATAGCTCACAATAACTTAGAAAATATTGTTGTGTTCTGCAAAAGAGTTGATGATATATTTATTTTTTAATGAAAGCATCTGAGCAAGCTAATCAGTCTATTCATAATCATTGAAAAGAAGGAAACAGTTTTGACACATTTGAAATGAAACTCATCTATTGATCATTAAGAGTGAATTTAGACAGCTGTATTAACTGCTATTTTTATGAAAGAGGTAACTATTAAAAAAACATTTTCCTGTATTTTTTATTTATTACCAAATGCAAAAATGATTTTCAGACTTTACAAGCTGTTGGAATGGTATTTGCCTGAGTCACCAAACAGCCTGAAACAATAGAGTTGAAACTTAAAAGAGCAACATTCTTAACTACAAAACATTGATTACAACCCCCAAGAACAAAATTGGCAGGAAGAACCTCCTGTCTATATAAGGAGAACAAACAATAAACACTATGTTTCCTATTAAGTATTGCCTTAGTATGACAACACATAATAATACAGTGTTTTTATCTATGCTTGAAGAGTACCACAGCAATCCAGGGACACACATCCCTGTGTGGTGTCTGAGGTCTGCAATCAGTGAATTACAAGTCAGTTATATTGCCATCATTTCACGTGGCTGCACACTATGATACAGCAGATTGGATTGCTTTGATTGTTGCAGAAAAACTGAGCTTGTTACAACTGTGGCAATTCGCTGTCCCATAAAACTCTGCTCATTCTACAATATTCTGGATGCTAAAATGCTTTGCTTTGCTCCCCACACCGTCTTGGTCTTTATTTTTACTACACCTATTCTCAACCCCCTTTTTAGCCCTGTCTCTTTATTAGCTCTGCTTTTCCCCATCCCCACATATGAAATTTCGGATTGCACCGAGGCTAAGTAATCTGCACAAAAACTAAAAAGAAAGTTAATAAATAACTTCCCTAGTATTGTAGAGGAGGGATATTTTCTTAGCATGCTCTGAGTAGAGAAATATACTGCTCAACAACCCTAACATCTTTTAAAGTACCTGAATGTGAACACTTCACATTAAGAAATCCTAAAAGGTTTGGCTAATAATATTATTGCTGTCTGGAATACTAACTCTTATTTCAGTGAAGCTAAGGAATTTTCAAAAAGCTAGGATCATCAAGAAAGCTGGTTGTGAGTCCATAGTTTAAAGCATTAAATATTCTGTCAGCCTGACATCTACTTTGGGTTCTATAACAAAACAGCTAACACAAATCTTGATCATTGCAGGTTTAAAAGTCTGTAATATAATAATACACATCAACTGTCATTCATAGAAAAACTTATCAAATTAACTTGATGGCTTTTTCGGTGACATTATAGGTTTAGCTGATAAAAATTATAGTTTTGATGAAAAGACATCTGGTTTCGTAAATGCATGCAACAGATTAATTGAATCAAAATATTTCAAATGACACATTTACGTAGGTAATGGTAATGAACTGAACTGAGCTGAACTGAAGTGTTTCTAGAGCAACACCCTACAGTTTATTTCTTTACCCTAGACTCTTTTTTTAATGATGACATGGAAAAAAATAGAAATCGTGATTCAGATGTCATGATGGCATGTGGGAAATAATGCAAAACGCAGGTTGATAATGTAAGCCATCTAAATCACTCACTAGCTTCATCATAAAAGATATAAAGACATAAGTTTGGAACCAAGAACATTCGGCGTATATGCAAGATGGAAACAGTAGCAGCAATGAAGAGGCCTTGGAAATGATGGACAAAAATCAGTCCAGCTTGAGCAATGAAGAGGCCTTGGAAATGATGGAGAAAAATCAGTCCAGCTTGAGCTTCCAGAGGGAAGCTGCATCTAATAAAGACGATGAAATTTATAAAAACCCAAGGAAACTCAGAGTAAGGAAGTTACATTACCTCTCTGTTACCTGAATCTGGTAACCATTGTTCAAGCAGGATAAAAAGTGGGACAGAATGATAGATAGAGAAACATCAAAATGAATAAAGCATTGAAAACCATGCCTTCTAGTGAGGAATAAGAAGAATTTAGTTACTCTTTGTGAAGCTAAATAGGCTAGAGTCATTATGGGACTGCAATGGGTAAATATCTAAAGAAGAAGAGAATGGCATTACAAAAAGTAATGGGATAACACACAGAAGCCTATGCTGGAAGCTAAACCTGCTCCAAGACAGAATACAAACGAGGGGCCATTGTTAACAACACAAGTAGTTATTATCCAACCAACATACTAAGGTTCCATGAATTTGCTATCATTAGAAATGTTAATCAAGATTTAATTATTAGTTTTAAGACATACACTTGTTCAAGCAAACTAATTCAGAGTAATGTTACAGAAGGTTAAATTAAATGATGAATAAATCATTAGTCACTTCATCACTTAGAGCATGCTGCACTTTAATGTCCCTAAAATTATGTGTAGATGTGCACTGCATTCTCAAATATCAGTGTTCTTTTTAATGTTGACAAGTTTTGAAAGAAAAAATATTTTTGAATGCTAAATTTTTTGTTATTGTGCTTTTCTGAAAAAGAAAGACCTTCACTTCATTGTTGATAATTTAATTACTTGCAGTTTATGAATATAACCTACATCTGTCTCCATGTACCAGACTGACCAATTGTATGACCTCATGAGACATACCAAAATCCTTGTGTGGCAAAAACCCACAAGACCTAGACTGCCATCAAACCATTCATATATCATACTCTTGGCAGGAGAAAGACACTTATGGAATAAAAGCCATGGCTGGACCATCCCTTTTTCATATACAGATAAATTAACAGTATTTTTGAGTGATTGCCAACACAGAACACAATAAATAGTCCACGAACTCTTGTATAAACATGGAAATCTGAACTTCCAAAAAGCCAGAGAGGTCTTCAGAGCACTCAGCTAAGAGTAGGTAGCAACTGAATTTATACTATACGTAGAATACAGAACAGTGATATTCAAACTAAACTGATTATCCTTTCTAATATAAAGCAGCAGTATGTGCCACATCAGTGACAATATGATACAAATATTTCTCTTCCAGACAAAGAGACACCCTGAAGCAGCAGTGCATCCATGGAGGAAAAGCTATAAAAAAACCTGCTTTGGCAAGCATGACTCTCTAAAGGTGACATTAGACATGGGAATCCAAAATTGTATGACCCTACCATCCTAAAAAGGGAAGGCAGCCACCATCTACAACAGGTATGAGGAAATCTCGTTGTAAACTGGGAATTTGGGCCATTGCTCAAAGGGGAGGGTTGCCATGAAGAACACAGAGACTGCTGGAAGTAGTATTAAGTAAAACATATACCCCTGACAACAGAGAATTGGTTTAATGCACAAGATTGTTTGGTTGCAGTAAGGAGCAACATAAAGCTTAGATGGTTTTCATTTATTGCTACTGTAACATATATTGTGAACCCTGCAGTCCTGTGAAATAACCAGCAACAACATATATATATATATGCAAAATTTTAACAAACTAATCAATTCCTCATTTGCCTTAGTGAATTTTGACCTAATAAGTAGCTTTCTATTTTATCAGAAACAATTTCTCCAGCAAGTAACACTTTCTCTGCGACCCAATATCCAGTGTCATTGCAGATTTAATCCTATAATAATAAATTCCTCACTGGGTACTTGCTGTCATTTGGGGGTCATTTAATGATCATCATTTTGCAGCTTCTACTAAAATTCATAAGACACAACTTTAAGGTGTCCAGACTATTCCTCTTTCCACAACAAATGATAAAGCAATCTTCTTTGTAATCCTACCTATATGTTTATACCATATGTCTGAATTAGCGTGATGGGTACCTCACATATAAATTTCAGCCAATTTTTGCAAGACAATAAACAACATTGTGCCATAAAGAATGACTGTGTCTCCAGATGCTTTGAAGGAAAGCAAAAGCAGTAAAAAGTTTTAAAAGCAAAGGTCCATCTAGCAAACTACTCCATTTACAATAGCAATTGATACCAGATGCTTACAGCAAAACTTACAGCAGGACCAACATATGCTTCTACAGAAAGCTTTCTCAGGCTCCGGTGATACGTGGCTCAGGGACTTCCAGAGCCAAAGATGGTCTTTTTGTGCTTAATGTCTCTTAACAATTTTTTCCTCCAGATGTTTTTTGAACCCATGTAGGCATTTAATCCACTTCAGATTTTTCATACACTCTGGAAACAGTACTCTCTGCTAAGAAGTTCCACACTTTAACAGTAGGAAAATAATAATCTTCTATTGTTCTGAAAAAAAAAACCTCTTACTTTCATTTGATTAATCTAATTATTTTATTGGAAGATACCATTATTCTGTAGGTCATCATCTCACTGCTAATCTTCTCTTTTCCAAACAGTTTTAGTATATTCAGTCATTCCTCACATGAATGTTATCCTATTCACCTTTGAACTCATCTTGTCCTCCTCGGAGCATTTTCCAGTTCAACTGTATTCTTTCAGAGACAGCAAGATTCAGACTACACAGTTTTTCAGTCTGCTCTTGCCTTCATCACCTTAGTCAATTTAGTATCATCCATAATTTTTATCACTGCCTCTCACTCCTTTTCTCCAGCTAACTTATGAATATGCTGAACAACATAGGCCTAACTATTGAACTCCAAAATCTGCCTCTTTACTAAATGTCCTGCCTGCTGTTCTTTAAAGTCTTTAACTTGATAGCAACAGGAAGTTTTATAATGTCTCCTATAGCAAAAAATATAGCATGTTATACTATGCAAAAATGTTGTGGGAAATCAGAACATTCCTACATCGTGTGTTTTAAATTTGCACAAACGAAGCCCTATTTTTTCCTATCTTAACAGTGTTTTGAAAAGAGGCAACAACCACAGAAAAAGGCTGTTATTTACAACTCAATACAATGTCTCAGCTATGCAACAGTCATGTAATAGGCCACATTTGGAATAAAAGAGTAATTAGGTTGGCAAAGACAGCGGGAAAATAGTGGTGAGTGCTGCAACCTAATAGCTAGCAACCACTCAATAAAGCAACCAAATTAAGAGAGGCTTAAATAGACAAAAATATCTAAGTAGAGGAAATAGACAAACAGAAAAATAATTACTACAGCAAGTTCTGTTCTCAAGAAACAGCCAAGAAGAGGAAAAACAGCATCTGTTTCTCCTAACCCAAAGCACATTGGAAGACTAATAGCTCAGTCACCACTGTTTGATCAAGACACGAAATCTGTGCTTGCTCTAGTGCCACCAGCTCCGTGCCCAACCTTTCCACTTCAAGCAGAGAGGTGAGACCATGTCTACAAATTTATCTGGCACATAAGATTACATTTTGGTCTGAACTTGCATGGATCACTCAGCCTCTTCAACCCTTAAGGCTGAGCCCTGAAACCTTTTAGTGGCTAAAAGCTAATTAGTAGCTAAAATTTGAACCTTGACTATAACCTTGTCCTTACACAACGACAGCAGGGCAAAACAGAGTCCAAGGAAAAGTGAATTGAAGAATCACAAACACTGTTTTCCATGAGTCTCAGTATTCACAAAGCTATTTCTATAATGCTACTTAGTCCTGCTTCTTTCCACAGACCTTTAGACAAAAATTGTAAGAAACTTTTATTAAGTTCTCCCTCCTGAGGGCACTTGAAGAATGACATGGATGTATTTACTTTATCATTTACACAACTCCAGTGTTTTAAATCATGACTTATTTTGAGGACTGAAGATCAAAAAGCTGTAAATCCAACATTTTCAATCCAGATATTTTGCTAAAAAAGTAGTCTCATGATTTCAATTTTTTTAAAGGGACATTACTTTTGTTTCTGCAAGTGGAGTCATAAAAAAAATTAACTACAATTTGATGAGTTCCAGGGAAGAAATTCTGAAAGGCAAACAGAAAGCAAGTAGCACAATTGTAAAAGCCTCTGAATACTTTGTCTGCTCTTTCAGAATTCTCTATTTTCACTGCCTGTATAATTAAAATATAGCAGAAAACCAGTCAAAACTCATATACTGTCTCCTCTAAGCCTAAACAGTCTGTCAGAAATAAAATGAGATGAGCTCAGAGAGAAGAGCATCTGCTCTTAATTAATGTTAATTCCTTTTAAAAAATTTACTTCACATTTGCCATTTTCAGCTCTAATGGTTCTAAACCTTTTTCTGAAAAATAACAATTACAATTTACAGGCGTAAACATAATATGAGTTAGGGATGTTTGGGATTTTGGGTAAATCCCAAAAAGTCAGAAGGATCATGAGGCCCCTCTTTCGTGGTCTGTATTCATACTGAAAGTCAAGACCAAACAAGCTTTTGCCTTCTCCTCCATGAGATGTTTCCATCCTCCCCAAGTTCACCTTAGGAGACCTGCATTATAGTTTGATGGGGGTACCACCCCAGCCAAACTCCCCACCTGACACAGCCCTGGAAGGGGATGCTGCAGGGATGTCACATTTGCTGCTTTTATTTAGATCCTCATTTGGGACCAGAATCTCTCCTTCCCTTTTCAGGTACACACCAGGCTAAACTACATCTGAATGTACCCTGCATACATCAGATCTAACAAACACTGTCTTGTTTCAAATTTCCTATGCCAAAGCATAGGCTTGTAAAGAAGTTAGCCAAGTGGAAGTTGATCTACTCAAAGTCAATGCTTTGCACCAGCACGATCTGGATTTAGGGCCATGGAAACACTTCAGGGGTAGTGACAGATAATGGACGCTGGTCAGACATACATTCTCTTCTCCTGACAAACCCTTGCCACATTTTTATGAAATACTGCTGTCTTGCCCGAGAGAAACATCAGAAACCCACAGCACAGCAGCAGCTCGGCTGGCTCCGCTCCTGGGGAGATGGACCACGGGCTGGCCCAGGGGGGCTGTGGGAACACCCAGCCCAGGAGCCAGCCCCTAGCTTTGGAGTGCCGATGTGAGTTTTGGGGACAGCGAGTTCTCACTGAACAGCAGCCTGACCAAATTATTCTGCAGGATTCGACTGCCTGCGAAAATCTGTCCTATGCTGGTGGATGGTCAGCCCATGTGTGCAAAGCTCGAGGCTTCTTCCACACTGTGCTCTCCCTGGCACAGGCGCAGCTTGGAGAGAAGACAAGCTGGGCTGCGTTTTTGTAGCTCAAGCCCATGGCTGACACACACCACAGACATACCCAGAGAAGCAAAGTCTTCTCATGTCCTGACTTTCCTTACATGTGTCACTGTGTCTGCTTTGGCTAAAACACAGTTTTTATTTTGCAACTGTTTCACTTTGTTAACCAAAGGTTATTACAGAAAGTGCATTAGCAGAACCAGTTAACACAAATACATTGAGGACTTCCATCAGGGAACATAATAAAAGTAATCGGCACTCACATAGCACTTTACATTTTCAAAGGGCAGTAAAGCCATTAAGTATTATTAAATGTATTTTATAGATAGAACACAGAGAGGTTAAGTGCCTCATCCAGGAGGAGGCAGGATTAGGACGGAGGTGTGGTGGGCCCTCAGCACGCTCTCTAGTCCTTTCAGCCACAAAAATCTTTGGAGGGGAGAAGCCTCCTTGAACTCAAGTGCAAGCTCTCCTTCTTGCAAATCAGTAAAAAGGTAAAATAAAAAAAGAGAAGCAACTGAACTTGTCTCAAAGAGAAAAAGGAAAGTAAGCCTTACCAAGTTAGAGCTGGGGAGGAAATTATTTGGAGTGTGAGCAGAAAACGCGGTCGCAGAGAACTAAACCAGCATTAATTCTTAATCACTTTTAAAATGGTCACTAATCTCGGCAAGGTAACTGCCGATATTAAAAAATCCTAGGCCTAAACTTTCTTCCCCTTCTAAACAAGCAGTTTTGAAAGTTATTAGAATAACAAAAAATCTGAATAATACAACTAACAATAATAATAACACAACAACTACTGTATAAGATTATTGCTACTAAAGCTGCCTGCCAGTTTGCTAGTGAAAGTTTATCATACTGTTTTTATAAAGCAAGAAGAGAGACATCTGTATATTTTCTGTACAAAAAACCAAGCACTTCAAATGATCAACAAAAACCAATGTTCGTTACTACGTGACAAATTCCTGCAGCACTATATAGCAGTTATTTAAAGCATGTTAATTATCATTCATCCCTGGACTGTGAGCCAGACGTCTGAGACTCAGGCTACACTTTGACAACAGTAAGACACTACTTCATGGTTCTTCTACCACTGAAAGCTGTGCTATTTCTCAAGGAGTTCAGGCTTGCAAATATAATGCACAGGACATTGCATACTGAGAACGGGACAACGGCAGCCCTTCCCAATGATTTTAAGCGTAGAAACAGACCATCAGCTGCATGTGAAGGCTTTTCTTTTGAAGGGTTACCTCTGAATCTTTCCCTGCACAGGTGAAGAAGGATACTACGCAAAATTTATTAGCTGCTGACTAAAATACATGGTATGAAGTAATACATCTTTTCTTTACTGTCTCTGCAATGGTTAATTACATCATGCTAAATTTATACCGGTACTCAGGCCAGTTGCAAGTAGGTTTGGGGTTTTTTTTTGAAATTTGTCATTTTTGTAAGAGGTCACTGATATGCAAAATGTTTTCCATCAAAAGCAGATCCAGCTAAAATCATCCGTGGGGCTGGTTATGCATTCTTGCCTGACTTTTATGAACTCAAAAGACACGCTCATAAATACAAGCTGTCCTCTCTGCCTCATTCTTCCCCCTCCTCCCCCTGCCTGCCCCACCAGGGCTGTTCCTCTCCTGGTCTGTTCTGCTGGACCAAGCATTCAGCCAGCTGATGAAGTAACCCGGCAAGAAGGAGGAGCGAGCTAAGTGAGCGACGGGCAGCTGGGGAGCACCAACCACCTCGGATGGGTTACGCTTTGTGTAAACCTGCCCCGAGACTTGAGGTCATGTCCTGCATGACTTGGATTTTTTTGTATGTTCAGCTGCATCCAAGAGAGCATGAGGTTTTCGGCATTTGTTTGACCTCCTTACTAAAGTACCAGGCTGCGCTCCAATCACAACCCAAACTTTGGGTTTTGTGGCTGTCGAGAAAAATCTTTTGAGGCAAAAGGTCTCTTTAAGCAATCACTCTTTAAGCAATCTCTTTAAGCAACCACAGTTTTTAAAGCAAACTTACAGTCACTGGAGGGGGGGTGAAAGGAAGGAGACCGAAGTAGACTCTTTCACATCTTTTTTGATGACCCCAGCATGACCCTGTGAGGTTTCAAACAGTCACTTCAATACACAGTTACCAGGGGAGAAGTTTAAAACCGAAGATCAACCTCTGAGACTTCCCAGTAGTTTTCCTTTTTTTTTTTTTTTACAGAGTGCACCGACATGCTTTTACTACATCCTTTTGCTAATTCCATAAGCGCTTTGAGTTGGCAAAGGTGCTTTGGATGGGGCAGGACTTTCACAGCATCAGTGAGAGCAGCAAGGCAGGCAGTGCTTTGCTCAGGGCTGCGCTCAGCGCTGGCTTGGGCAGCATCCCACGCCTGGCATTTTCTGCCACCCTGGGAGACAGACCTGGCTAGAGGAAGAGGGCTCTGAAAAGCCTCAGGGTGGGCAAAGGCAATGCAGATATGTCACATGATCTAATGGCCGCGTGGGTGGCACAATAGGGCGGCATGTGTACAAAACTCAGTTAAAGTGAGCCTGGAGACCCACTCTACCACAGGTAGCTCACTTCTACTTCTCTGCTCCTCACCTTTTCCACAAATGTTACCGTATAAAAATATCTTCATTGTTCCATTAATTATAAGAGCTATATGAAAGACCTGAAGGTCGTCATAACAAATTCAAGAACATTTTGGAAAAGAAATGAAATTACCTTTGCAAAGTAACACAAACAATGATCAGCTTCAGCCACTCTTCTAAACTAACATTATTTATTTATTGAAGGAATTAGAAGCTGAAATTAATAACTATTAATGCTACTCTTTCTGAATGGCCCTAAAACCCCGGTTTTATACTTTTGATTATTTCCAATAATTTTGCTTAAGCCTTTAAGAATTAAAGTTTCACCATTTCAATTTATATCTCCACCCATCTCCTCCCATGCCTGGAAGCTTGCGAAATGTCACTTTTGAATTTAACACCTTTTTTGACTACAACGCCTTTCACATGATGAAATTGAGAGGACTACCCTCTCCCCTTCTTCTTTCCTAAAATCCAGTGAAAAAAGCGCTAAGCTTTCTGCTCTACCGTCTATTCCATCCCAGGATCTACTGTACTCACCACTGAACCAATTAACTTTCATTGCAGCAGCATCTGGAACTAGCAGAAAAGAGGATTATTTTGCAACCCAAGGAAAAGAGGGAAAAACTGTCAACTCTGTAACGAACTTGAAGATTAAAATTGCTTCAAGACTACAAATAGAAATTGCTCAGAACATAATGTGCTGTACCCAAGAAATGAAGCATAACCTCAGAGTTCATGGTCTGGTCATTCTTTATAGTCATTAGGAAATAAAACTAGCTTGACTAAGGCACCTGCATCTATTTTATTTCTTCAGATTGTTCACTTTTGGAGAAGTCTTATTTTTGTCTATTGCACTTGTAGGTGAGTAACAGAAACTATATATGTATATGTATTGTTTCATGTTCATTACGTTGACTGGTACCTACACAAAAACAGAAACACAAACATATATAGATAAGGCTCAAATATTTATTTTCCCTCCTATTCTTTTCACCCCTACATGACTGGTTTTGAACAGAACCCAATCTCTGAAAAATTATCCAAGAAATTGTAATGACACATCAAAGAGAAGAAAGACAGCAAAATTAATTGCAGCAATTTCCTTTAACCACTACAACAACAAGAGCATTTTAGCAGCTGTGTGGGAGTGTCATCATATGACAGAGCAAAGGAATACATTACAGGGAAAGCAAGACACTGGAATGCATCTGGCCATTTATATTCTTTTTCTTGTCCAGGGAAACCTAGTAAATTAGCAAGCAGCATGTTTCCAGAAAACACATCATTCACTTAAGCCCCTTTTTTTGCACACTCTCCTTCAATGGGTAACAAATGCAAGGTACATTTCAGCATCTGCAAAGCTTCAGGGAACCTCAGGAAACTGTTGTATGTTGCATGAACCACACTTAGGTGTGTACATAAACCACGGGTGTTGAGCTTGGAGAATCATCACCTTTTACTCAAGCTCCTATACTGGCTGCTCAGATATGTGCTGAAGCTAGAGCTGGCTGGAAGCACACTGGCAGAGCATTCTGCACTGGAGAGTGACTGGTTGATGAGTTTAAAACACTCTGGAGAACATGTCAGATTTCACAAAATAAAAATAAACAAATAAAACCAGAGAGGTTTCTATCAGAGAACACAGAGTGTCCCTCTCAGCCACCTCATCTTAGTTTCCAGCATTCCACCAGGCAACTATTCCTACTCAGCATTGTAAAAGGTACCTAAACTTTTACGAAATCTAGGACCTTTCTTCCCAAAATTGTCTTATTTTCATTTTAAACAGCTGACTAAAATACTCAAAATCTTAATGAAGTGTATTCATTCATATTAAATAAAATACTTCATTTCACCTGAAATAGTTATTATCTAGCAAAGGGGTCAAAAAATGTTGTTTTGTATTAAGGGAAAATTATTCTTTTTTTATTGTTTGGATCTGCCAGGAAACAATAAATTAATTATGCACACAACTCTGATGCAGACATCTGGAAAAGCTTTAGAAGAGTGTACAAGCTCATTCAAACTAACTGGACCTATAAACCCTATTTGCTGTCCTTTGTTGGGACGGAAAGTTGCGTGGAGTTCCGTTACATTAAGAAAACTCACGGTAGTATCTTCTAATAAGTACAATAGCAGAAATTAAAGATTAAGAGAAAAATGTGTAACTTAAAATTCAGCAAGTCTCCCCTGGAATTATAATTGATTTTTTTTTCTTTCCAAACTGTTAAAAAAGTGGTAGTTTTCGTCATTTTAATTTACAAAGAAAATTAGATTTATTTTGCTTCTCTTTTTTCTTTCACCTGCATACAGAATGTGAGTTTGACAGATTCCTCCCGGATGAAAAAAAAAAACAAAACAACTTTTAGCTTGGATCAGGAAATAGAGCCACTTCACACAGTTCAGCAACAGACTATGAAATCATTTTATGAATAGCATCACCATACTGATCCTCCAGGCACCAGATATAGAAGACTTTTCCAGGAGGAAGGCTCCTATCCTCAGAGACAGAACAACTGTGTTTGGTGTAGGAGCCCTGAGGCAGCCCCAATACCATCTGATTGCTACCCAAATGACGTTGTTCATGTTTGATGGTATCCAGAAGGTTCTTGTGTTCTTGGTATATACTTTCACAGCTCAGATATATTCATAAGCATCTACAAACACACTTAAATGAAGTCCTACCCTTATGAACATGGGCTATTTTCAATCTGCTTAGAGACTCAGACGCCGAGGGACGCAGTGTCAGGCTGGCAGCCTGTTAAGAAGGGGAAAATCAGCCCATCAGCAGTATACTGAACTACTTCTGACATTCCATTACTGAATTATTTCAGAGCAGTTTCTGACATGCTAATACATCTGTCTCCCACCTACTTGAAATCAGCACTTAAACGTTATTCCACAACATTACTTGTAAATAAAATATCTTCTAGGAAAGCTGGTAGTAATTATTCACTGTCAGCTGAGAAAGAGCAGACCTGAATTCATCAGACTCCAATGATGGAGTTTTACCAAAATCTCTCAGAAGCCCTACTACTGATAAAGAAAGCAAAAAAAGCCTCATCTGGAGTTTTAAGAAAAGAGTACTCTGACTGGTCTGCTGAAATAAGACAGTAAGGGAATTGTATTTATATTGTCTGGCAGTGTCTCATTCAAATGTCAGGATCTTTCTCGAACAGTGGATTAGAAGTGGCCCCTTCAAAAAAAATGCATAGTGGAACAAAGGTAGAGAAACAGAGAAGAAAGAGAGCTGAGAAACAACTAATTTCAAATAAATTACGTGTTTTAATATACTACATTGTTTCAAACTTAGATATAATTATTTTTTCTTAGACATACTTAGATGTATCAAAGATCACTTCTCAAGATAGTGATAAAGTAGCATGTAAAACTCCTGCGAGATGTAAGCCACATCTTTGGGAAGAGAGTCATACTGGTGAAGCATAAAGCAGGAGCATAATGAGCATTATAAAAAAAAAAAATATCAGATTTAATTCATAGTTATACCTGTAGGCTGAGAATCTTCAAATTAGTTTGGTTTGGGGTTCTTTTTTTGTTTCACAACAGGGATATTTAGCATGCATCTCAGCTTTCCCATGCAGCAGATAAAGTCCTGAGATAGCAATTTAGGCATGGATACACTATGGCACATTATAAGAGAGTTATACAAAACTAACACAGGGAGACATTGGCACAGGTAGGAGCAAAATTAGCATTTCCCGCTGGTAAGGCAATATTCTTCCCAAAAGGTCCAGTACAAAAGAATATAATCCTACATGTATGCTTGGGGAAAAAAGAAAAAAAAGTTCATTTAGTATTTATATCAGAGTTGATGATTCTCATAGCTGTGTTTATATGGATAACGTGGAAAAAAAAATGAAGTCACAAGCAGCATTGATAAATATGGTAGGTTTTCACAGGCAGCTCTTCTCTGTCAGTTGAGAACCTGCCTATGTTTTTGAAATATCCAAGACAATAACCAATTATTACCAGTGGTTTATTCCAGCATCACTGAATAAAATATACTAGAGCTTCACTTTTCCACAGACCTTGCAAAATCCCACCCTGCAGAAGAATAATAAAAATCAGCTGCTGAGTCCAAAAAGTCTGCCACATGCTTCTGTTGCTTCAGATCACTATTTACTACCTGTACAGTGCAAACTCAGCCCAAAGAACTTGCAGAAGAATTTTCTGCCTTCCTGGAAGACAAGGACAGAAGAACAGCTTCCAAAAAATATGCACTAGAATAGGCAACCAACCGCAACGTAACACAGCAAAAAGAAAGCACCAGGATTCCTCTGCCTTCCAAACAGCACAGGTAAATGAACAACCAGTCTTTGCTTCCTGGGAAGTCAAGTCTCTTGTACGCCAGGAATGGAAGCAAACTTAGGAACAATGACCCTCTATGAACTAGGATGCATCTTGATATAGCTGTTCGGGGTCTTCCCAAACCTTTCAAAGCTGGGAGTGAGAGGGAAATTACTGCGCTGCTTCTTTGATCCTCCAACCCTTCACAGCTCTGGCATAGCATCACAGACAATATTACACATCAAGCAGAAATATTCAAAATGGAACCTATACAACATTTGCTTCAGCAAACAGGATGAAGACTGTAAATGGTGTCAGTAAATAGAAGTTTTGTGCCTTTTGTATGGGAGAAATTGGAAAAGACCTCTCTGATGAAGTAGAAATAAAGAGAAACTAAATTAGAAAAAGGCTCGAGTTAGAGCTGTATGTTACCATTGACAGTAGAGATACATAAATATTTCTTTCTAGCACCCTCCTTAATACTTGCCTGTTCATTCCCAGTATACTATCACCCTCACATTTCAACTGGCTTAACTATTTTGCGGTGAATCAGACTGGGGAACTCACACAAGTTATAGACAATCCAAAATACACACAAAAAAGAGGTTCATTTTTAACCCAGACCACTCCCGCTACTTGCACAGCTGCCCCAATCCAGGGGGAAGCAGAAGGGTAGGAACTGTTTCAGCTGGCATCTCAACTGGAAGAAATACTTGTGAAACTACAATCCCACAAAGTACGTCTTACAAATGTATGTGAAACTCGTAAGAAATACTACCTTTGCAGCAATCAACTGAGATTTCTAAAGTAGGTCCGACACGCCATACTACTATATTCAATTGTATTGGTATGGCAATATTACTATTTTTGCTTTATTCTGGTCAGTTGCTTCTAATACAACAAACATACCCAGTTAGAGACTGTTCAATGTTTTAGTAAACACTTGGCTCACTTGTCAGCAGCCCGTATACCCACTTCTCTGTTTGCAGCCATGTTTTCTGATGGACAGCAGCTGTTGCAGAAGATGCTTCATTATTAAGCTATTGATAAGATTTAACATTCTCTGGAAAATTTCTAATTAACTAAGTATACCACATTCCCTATATCTTTGTGAATCAAATAAAATGAGATTTCTTGAATTTTAATTTTCTAAATCACCCCAAACACTCCAGAATGTAATTTAACAGGGAACACAACACATTCTGTCTAAAGCCTAAGTGAGATTTTGAATGGTACTTTTCCCCTTGTCTATATATTAACCTTGCTTCTGGGTCTCATGACTTCCTACTGGATTAACTGGAAAAACTCCAAACAAAAAATCTAAAGCTGCAGAGACAAATATCACTGACATTTCTGCCAATATCCATTTTCTTTTTCTGAGGTCAGCCTGCTCACAAGGAATACCAGACACCTGAGAGAATTGCTGGGTACCACATCATAACCTGAGCAGTGGGGAAAGGGAGCAGGGTGCAGAGCCAAGGTTAAGATTTTGATTCCTCCCTCCTGTTTCCAGGACTACTCTTTTCAAGAGGCTTAAGAAGCTTTAGTTATAGACCCAGACTCCTAGCAGTGCTAAAATTCATCTTCATCTCCCTGCTGAGGACTGTGATGAACAGCTAGATTTCTTAGAAGGAACAGAACTTTCCATAAGGAAGAGAGAAGGTTATATTTAAAATATAAAAAAATAAAAATAAAAATTATGGCCACTCTTAGCTGAGAACAAAATCCTGGAGGAACAAGGCAATTGCAGATTTCTCATTCCCCATTCCTCTGTGGAATATGCTTTAACTTGCTTTCACTAGCTTAAATTCACAGCAGTCCATAACCAACACACAGACAAAACAATGCACTCTTTACACACATAGTTCATTTCCTGGAGAGATAATCAAAGAAAATAAATGAGCTGCGTAACAGATGTGTCATATAATGCACTATTGCAGCAATACAGACAGGGTAAGAGCCTATCCAGAAGAAGTCTGCAATAAATCTTTCCTAATTATTTCCGTGTATCTTAAAAACTCCTATATATCTAATGTGAGATTTTAGTGAATGACTCACTTGAACAGAAAACTAATACAGATTATATTAAAATAACCTCTAAACTGGAATTACAGCTGATTGTGCTCAGAGATGTAGTACTAAAGAGAAAATAGAAGCATTAGGCTGCAGTTATTAAACATCAAGTAAAAAGGGCCAATTTATGTGAATTATGTGAACAGGGAACAATGGATATGTGCGCATGCACATACATATCGCATCAGTGCTTTCCAACAATCGCATATTCTTTTTGTAAATTATTTTAAGAAATAAATAAATCAGGAAGGATCATTACTTACTGTTTACTTAGAGTGGAAATTAATGAGCGTTTCTTGGAAAGCTTCAGGGTTCAGCATAGCTGAAGACTCTAAGACAGCTATGTTCATCCAAGAGTGTAAATTATTTATCAGCTAAAGAAAAATAGCAGGAAATGTTTTTATAAAAGGATAATTTCTTTTAGGAATAAAATATTACAGTTTAAGTATTTAATTGCCTTAAGTTTTGGCTAAAAATATAGAAATTATTACTGTGGATGCTCATTTTTGCCTCTTTGTTTGCCAAGACCAATAGAATGTCATTTTCAAACATTTATTATCAAAAAGACTTATATGTTATTGAATGCCCAATGAACTGCAATACGTAAGCAGTTCTTGTTAAAAGAATGTTAGCTCTTTCTTACCTGTTAGGTGTTATTCCTCATCTGCCACTATATGACAAACAGGTAGACAAGATTACTTACAGTAAGTCATTTTTGGTTACTGAAGTTATTTGGTCTTTGAGGCAGCTTGTTGGGAAGCCCCAAAATTCAGTACTTTGGAATTCAAATATTTCTTACTCTGGAAAGCTCTAAACGGAGTCAGCCTTGTAATAGCACTTTGGGTCTTGATTTTAAAACCACTGTGTACATAAGGAACTTCACATATGTGGAGTAGTTCCATAATCTTAATAAATGTATCTGCATTTATGTATACTTGTAGAAACAGAGATTTACAGGCTGTTTGTCTTCAGATTTAAATTTAAATTTCAGCACATACTCCAGGCAGGGATATTTAGATGGAGAGATATATTTGAGGTTCACCACTCTAAAAAAGGCTGTGGTTGGTTTTTTTTTTAATCTCCTAGAGTAGTACATAGTTATTGTGCTGAGCTAATACATGGATGGCTGTGGATGGCTGTATTAATTGTTTTCAAACTACTCACTTCCACAAACAAAGAAGGACACTAAGACATCTCTGGGAAAACAAATATTAGAGCATTTAAAAAGAAATACTGGGGTTCCAGCTGCTACTGATTTATTGGATAAATATTATGAAGAATGTTATTAGCTATATTTCCTTTTATTCTAAATGTAAAAACCACACTTTATCTGGGAAAAAAAAAAAAAGTTAATTTTCACAGCATGTTATACACATCAACCTCCATCTCAACAGAAGTTCATTTTCTTAAAAGAAAGGCCACAGCCATTTTTTGGTCCTGTGCACAGAGAACAACTACAATTATGTAACATAAGTAAAAGACGGTCACTTTCATTCTGTATTAGTTTATAAACCTGTATCTTATTACAGCTTTCCTAAATCTCAGGAGGCTAGAAGGTTGGATAACATGTTTGATTCAACAGCTTTTGGCAGTCACCTCTCTATGCAAAATAACTACCTCTGTGAATGAGAAGACAGTATAGCACTCTCTATTAATTACTCTAACATTGGATTTTTGTAATATTAGAAAGAATTACTGTCAATTTAATGCTTTTGAATGAAATATCACCTTACATATGAAGTAGAGCTTTTAATTGTGGCCACAGAATGTTGCTAAAAGGGATGCAGGCAGATGCACTTGCATAATGGTACCAACAGCTGACTTATTCTTCAGAATATCTTTCCTCTTCTGGACAAAGAAATAAAATCTGGAAAGCGGCAGAATTATCTTTAGGACTTTGCAAAAAAACCCCAAAACCCACTGGTAGAAATAAAACAAAAAATTATTAAATATTGCAATATATGTATTAGAAAGCCCTCAAGGATATACTTCTGAGCTCATTCAAAGGTGCTCTAAAGAAAGATTCAAAAGTGGTTCTCTAACTACTTTTCCTTTCCTAACTGTTTCCCTTGATTGAAAATTTATGCAAATGAAGTGACCCCGTTTCAATATATTCTTGTAATGCCCACTGCCAGGAAACTCCTGGTGAAAGAGTGGGGTGTGAAGCTCAAAGACTATGGCTTGGAAGATGAAATGGGACAGGCCTAGTGAGTGGGCTCTTCCTGTGGCAGGGAGAACAGGCAACAACCAGATCCTTCCGCTTTGAAGAGCCCCTGAACAAATTACTCTCCTCCAGCAGGAGCCCTAGGAGTGAGTAAGAGGCCCAAGACTGAGCTGGTGAAGTTACTGTTGGCTCATCCGACTGATTCCCAGTATCCTCTTTCTCTGGTTTTCCTGCATCTGCTCTCTACTTTTTCTCCCAGTTGGACTCTCCTTGATGCTGGTCGACTTGCTAACCCTAGTCCTGATGTATTTATCTCCCCTTCTAACTCTAGGAACTGCTAGAGTGAAAACCATTGCATTAAGATACGTCTTAAATTTCCAGAATCACAGTTGTGATTCAGACCCTGATGCTTTTTCCTTCTCCTATCATTTTCTTCCAATCTTCAACTAGTGAAAGCACCGCCTGTATTTTTGTTCCCATAGATACCTGCAGACAAAGTTTACGTTCTTTTCCAAGCACTTCTGCTAAACTGTTCCTTCTCAGCTTTGGCTTTTCCGTGTCTAACACAAGCTCCCGGTGTATATAACTCTGTCAGATGTCTCCCTGTCCTTTAGAATGCACGTCCACCCCTTGGTCTCTCACTGGCAAACCATCGTGTCACAATTGTGTCCTCTTCTCTCATTTAAATTTCTCTACAGGAGGAAATACACCTCATTGTGTTTCAAAAGCACTAAAAGACAATTCTATAGATAATAGAAATAAAAGCTACTTGCAAGAGTAGGGGCAGGAGGACTGAAAGGGGGGTTTGTATGGTCTTACACAATATAAACATGAAAGACTAAAGATACTTCCTAGACTAAGAAAACACAAGATAGAAAGCTTCTATTTCATATTCAGCATTTTTTAACTCTGCTTCCCTGCATAATCATGCTATTTTATGGTACCTCTCAGTCTGATGTTCACAGTCAAATGGTAAGCGATTACCACATTCCACTGTAAGGACTGATTCTCACCTCTTACATTCATGGTAATGAATTGAAACTTCACAGAAATTAAATTAGCAAAAATAAAGTAAGATCCATATGCTTGTTATAATTTCTCTTTTGCTTACAGATCTGTTTGCTTCCTTTGGTTTTCCCCTATGAAGTCAGGGGAGCTGTTAGAGTATCACTTCAACAGATCAAAAAGATAAGCAGAGGGGTGTTTTTTAACATTTTTTGTGAAGATTTTACAAATCTTCACAAGTCCATTAGTCAACGGAGAAGAGATTATGAAGCAGATATGTTGGAAGGTTTATTAAAATTTATTACAGGGACTGACAGCCATTCCTTTTTTTAAGCTAAGTGTAAATTATCGCCAGGAGGATCACCACACTTTGAAGCTCTGTAAACTGTCCTGCACCTAAAGGGTTATTAACACACACCACTCTTGTAAAAAGACTTCTTTCCTTCCACTGCAAGCTGACTTTTTTTTTACAAGGTTTGGTGTCACTGAAGTGCAGTGTAAAATTGTGGCTATTGTTGGCCTCTTTACACACTGTTCCTAATTTAACAAACAGAGCAGTTTAGAAGGTCAAATAGGAAAACAATATCTTAAGAAAATACCAACTTCTGTGGCTTTGAAATAAAAAAAAATCAGTGCCAAAATGTTTATCTCCTCGGTTCACGAAGCCATAAAATAAGTACAGCACCGTGAATCATCTCAAAACTTCAAAGCTTGTATGCCCAGCGTACCATTTTAGGGCTATTAAGTTGTACAGCTACTGTACTTGTAGTAAATAGTTATACAAGACTGTAGCAGCAGTGCCAAAGATTTCACCCTTGCAACAACATTTCCTTAAAGCTACACGCTT
The DNA here is from genome assembly GCF_000708025.1 of Charadrius vociferus. Lineage (NCBI taxonomy): Eukaryota > Metazoa > Chordata > Aves > Charadriiformes > Charadriidae > Charadrius > Charadrius vociferus. The sequence continues at coordinate 887,784 of NW_009648157.1, read as the reverse complement.
TACCATGAGCTCACTGTATAAGCTCATAATGTCTCTTACCATCTCAAGAGCTTCTGCACAAAAAAAATATTGATGATTACATTGAAAATACCAGCTTGCTTTAGAGAATATAGTACTCCAAATATAGATATCACATGATACACACAGTAAGTGAATAATAAAATACAGTAAGTTAATTCCTGTGACATATCAGCATTTCTGTAGAACAGCAAAGTAATTGTTTTGTTTATTGCATCAAAGACCATGATGAAAATTCACTAAACTAAAAAAAACTCATTCTGTGAGACTGAAGGTGGTACTGCATCCCCAAAATGTTACGTAAACCAAGAAGAAAATAGAAAGCCATCTTTCAGGAATACGTGATTCAGAAATGAGTAGAACTTTTATTCATCTACGCTGGTACCTTGCCTACATGTGTTTTTTAATCATTTGTCCCAATTAAATGGTAAATGGTTCAATTTACATGTGTGTGTAAAGTCCAGCCCACCACGATCTGTTTGCACCCGCCTTATGCGCAGCTGCTCCCTATTCCACCTGGTTGGGGTAATCGGTGCCTTACAGAGGCCATCTGGGAGGACTTAAGCCAAAATCCCCATTAGGCCACATAACGAGCAAGTCCCGTAGGGCCTCCTGAATTTTTTGTATATGTCATAGGACACTGTACAAGATTTTTGTTAATGTAACCTGGCAAACCCACTTGTATCAGTGGCCAAGGTTTCTAAGGAAAATTAAAACAAGCTTTTATGCACTTGGCATATTATGAATTGCATTGTCATGGGAGAACTTTGTTATGACCTCAGTTAACAATCATGTTATACTTAAATATTGAAGATCATTTTTTAAGGTTATGCACAAGAAGCTGCCACAAGTTCTCTTTTCCCCAGCAGTTTTTACCACCACCAAGATGACAGAGTCAATTTAAGCAAGTTTGAACTACTGCTGAGCAAGTTGCAATGCAGATTTAGACCAGTTCTAACCTTCCCCTCAGGGCATGTCTGCAAAGATACCTCATTTTGGAGATTGTCCTCTGCGTGTCTTTATAACAGATCTCTGCCTACATTATACTACACAATCCATCATAAATGAATTTTCATTACATCGTTTTGCAGAATAGATTCACTTCTGTCCAGTATCTCTTCTAATTAGCTGTTTATTCTTCCATGCCCACCTACGCACATCATCAGAAAGACTGGCTGACCAGAACAACGTCTTTACTAGTTGCTTTGACATGCTCCCTCTTCTTTAAAGCCTACACAGCAAAATAAACTCCAAACATGTCCCTGAAAGTCCTTACACTTATTTGTAAGCTGTATCTTCATTGCATTTCTGCTCTGTTAATGCCAATTTCTTCCTTCCTCAAGAAATATGCTTTCAACCCAGCAGCTCGTATTGACTTTGCTCCTCGCTTTCCATCAGCTAAGTGCCTGCATTTAGCTAAATGAACTGGTGCAATGCTTCCAAGGTTTGAGAGGTGTGTGCAGGAGAGGCTGTTTCCTGCGACTGCTTTCTTCTACTGGTAAAAAGCACATTCGCTTTTTAGAAAAAGATGTTTTTACCCTTGATTCCAAAGCTTGAAACCTTACTAAATTAGCTGAGAAAGTAACTGAGTGGAATCCCAGAATGCTGTTGCACAAAATACTTCGCCTAACAGAAAAAAGTTATTCAGTTCCTCCGTTTGTGCATGAAGTACACAAAAATCCTCTCTAATTAAGCAGTATTGCATGATTCCTAGTAATAATGGAGTATTCAAAGGCAACATATTGTGGACATGAAAATATGACTTATATTGCCAGACACATTTCTCTTAATGTCCATGGCCAGTACATTCCAGCAAAAAGAAACTGGCAAACAGTCCAAGCAGAGGCCATGTCTGTGAAAGCTGATCAGTACTTCTAACATTTAGTATCAGCAACTAAGAACACTCGACCTTTTCTAGGGACCAAGCGAGAGATTAAAAAAAAAAAAAAAAAGATTTAAGCACCTAGCTCCAAAATTCCTGCTCTCAGAGGACACAATTTTAGAGGTAGGTAAACAATTGGGTCTGAATTCTTTTAAATCAACTTTCTAAAATGCCTTAATTTCTGCTTTTTGTCATGCATACTGTCCTCCAAGCCACAACACCAAGAACCAAGTAGATGTCCAGCACTTTCAGAATCCCCAAACTATTCATATCCTACCTCTCCTGCTTTAGGAGTTTCCTTTGGTATGATTGTTTGTACAGTGCCTAATAGATCTAACTATGACTGGGAAAGGATTTTGTTTTTTTTAACCAAAGTTCACCAGTTTTATACCAAACATCACTTGTTAGAGTGCTTATTAATGCATCTACATAGAGTCATTTGGCTTAGTTTTTCCTTAGGAGCTATTTTGACAATTAACAGGCACATTTATTCAAATGTAAAATACATCAGATATACAACAAGTAGTTGATAACCTTGTACATTTGATTTTCCAATTTCAGAAGCTTGCTTAGGAAATAAAAGGTATATTTGGTAAACTGGGCAGTTTTTTGATCTTCACCAGATGTAATCATCTTGTGACATGTTTTAGAGAGATTCCTGAATAAAAAACATGTCTGAGTTCCCTTATAGTGTTGCTTTGTATCTAAACACATTTTCATTAGTTATGTTAACTATCAAAATCAAATGCCATAGAAGACAAATGTTTCCAGTTGGACAACATAATGAATTTAGAATGTGGTATATTCATGTTGAATGTAAATTAATGGATTTTAACAGACTTAGACTAATCGTATCTCTAAAATCAGTAGAAAAGTCATTTGAATTTAGCTGTTTTTATAGTGAGTATCTTTAACACTATGGACATATGTTCATTTTTCAGAAGTATTTTGTAAAGGCATGATCCAAAGCATACCTAATTTAACCGCCCTTGACTTGAACAGACTGTGGATCAGGTCTTAACCACTGTGACTTTGTCAAGAATAAAGTTCTCAGGTGATTTCTTATAAGATACGATGAGAAATGAAACACACACAGGTTCTCATTGATCATAGCTGGAGCCCACAAAGTGACATGTGAAAAGTGGTAAAAAGGGAACCCATGAGGACTGGAAAAGACTCAGATTTTATGGGTTATTGATTTACCAGGAAGAGACTTGCCAAGCTTAAATGAAGGAAAACAGAAAAATGGCATAACCTGGGTGTAAGGCTGTTGAGGTAGGGCACAATGTGAGTCACAGCTATGGTAGTGTTCTCTAACATCCCTTCATAAAACAGCTACAAAATTTTAATGAAATAAATGGCTACAGAAAAAATTTAAGAGATCAGTGAATCCCAGTGAATTATAAATTACCGTGTATGCCGGTATTTTTACAAAGCTAAAAGTACAGCATGAGCAATAAATTTCTAATAAACATTTAAATGTCAGTTTACGCAGAGTAGTCTTGTAGACTGAAATTTTAAAAGATTATGAACTTTAATTACAAAACTAGTCTCTCATTTCATTGGTATATATTAATTAAACGGCATGAATGAATGTCTAACATACATTCAACCAAAAATGTTACATACTTCCCACAATTCTGTAATTCCTTTCCAGAAAAGATGGGTCATAGCTCAGCAACCATGATGCACCAAAATGATAAAGACAAAACCATCTAGTTCCAGTAGAAAAAAAAAAAAAAATCATACAAAAATTACTATTCTGGCTCTGTTTTTCAGACCCCAAACTCATGGAAGATCTGTAATTTATGGTCAAAAAGATAAACTGGCAATTAAATAAATAATACAAATTCTTATGAGCTCAGTAGGGATGCTGAATTTATGGTTTACCTTACAGACGTCAGAGTAACCCTTGTTTCAAAAGGGATCTAAATAATTAATTTAATTAGATCAAATTGATTCGATTTGGCTTTTAGCAATCTGATTTTACTTTTAATTTTGCTCTTTTATCTGAAAAAATGATTTGCAATCAAAAAAATGTCCAACATTCTACAGTGTGGGGAAATATCTTTTCTTGAATAAATCATTCTTCAAAAGTCACTTACATTGCACTATAATTTTTTATCAACCAGTATAACATAAAATTTTTGATTATGTACGTATTTATACTTGGGTGAACAGTTTGCATGAAGCTGGAATACATAGTGTGAAAACCAGTATGTCTCTTTTCTGTTGTTTTGTCATATAGAGGCCTTTATAGTCCACTGGGGCTTTTTTTTCCTTACCTGGAACTCTCTTTGCCCAGTTGATCATATGCACTAATTCTCTGTCTGCAAGGTTGGTCAACAGGGTCATCATAGAGGCTTCGTTGAATGGTCTATTTGGGTCATATTCAGAATAAACTATGGGTGGCTCAGCTTCCAGCAAGGCACTGACCATCTGTTCTGCTGTCAGGGACAGGGCTGGACTGTTCTTCTTGTTATGTTTAACCACCAGTGGACTTGTCCAAAGGGTGGGAGCTCGCAGCTCCGTAGAAGAAGCCTCCCCGTTCCTGGAATCCTGCTCCTCTCGCTGACGTTTTTGTTTCATCATTCGCCCACCTCTGCGGTCTTTCCGGATTCCTAAAGACACACAAGAATATAATGAACTCATTTCTTTGAACATATGTATCACACACACATGGCTTTAGCCAATCAGCAGCTGCTGTTGTCAGAGCCAGGTAGCATTAAATCCTGGTTTATTTTCTGAAGACTTCTTCCTATATATGGAACCTTCCATGAGTAGTTGGAGATAAAACTATTTTAAAAAGTATAGTGTCAGCAATAGTGCACTCCTTCCTAAAATTCAGATCAGTTGGGCTTATGCAGGACTACAGACTGGTGACACTGTATAGCTGCCTTAGCCCCACAGAAGTAAGTCAGTAACTGGGAATAAATATTTCTTTACAGCTCCAACCTCAAAGTATGTCCCAACCCCTAGAAGACAGCTATTCTATAAATGATCAAAGATAACTTAATGATCAGGGTGGGCCAGATGGATCAGAGAAGTAGCTCTCAAAAACTATCCACGGAAGTTTTTCTCAAGTTCACTAATTATTTTAATTAAACATCCTCCTATTACTGAGCCTGTGGTCTTCATAATTACATAAAGTTCATCCAAAAAAGTTCCCATTTTAAGACGAGCTTATACAGCAATAAGAATGCCATCTAAGTAGATAAACAGAAGTAAGAAAAGATAATTGTAACCTCAGAATCTAATGTGGGAGACCTACTGTCAAAAGGCTCTAATAACTGCAACAGATACTGTCTTTGTCATTACTGCACATTTCTGCGATGTGTTTAGCACTGTATGACCCTGAATCTTGGGATATTATCAAGTCAGCCATACGAATTAGAACAACAACGTAAGACCTTACAGTGGAACAAAATCTCCCTTTGTGGAAAGGTTACAAGACAAACATAATGATAAAGCCCACGTCGACTCCAACCATAAAGGGAAGATTAAGTCTGGCTCTGAGTGGAGGAGGCACAGGCATTTTGAGTCTCAGTTAAAAACTTAAATCAATCATCAAATGGGGGCTAGGGACAAGCAAGTAATAAGGAAAGCACACAAGGAATTGAGCTAAGAGGAGAAGGCAGCTTATGATGGGGTTTATTCTGCAGTTGTCATGCAATATAGAAAAGCAGCACTAGTCCCAGTTTGAAAATCAAAAGAAGAAGTAGTATCTATAGAGGAGGAGGCGAAGTATTCAAGAAACAGAGACAAGAGAACAATTTTAAAAAAAAAAAAAAAGCTTTGAGAACTGCTGGCACTTGCAAGCAATCAATACAGGTCTTTCTGATGGGTGGGGGAGTGGGAAACACAATCTTTGCTCAGCTTTTTCACACCACAAAAATTTAAATCTTTAGATACCCAGTCTTAGTTAGCCGCATCTTCATCTCACATCCAATATTCCTTCACATAAATGTTGGATCATATCAGCAGGTGTCCTTTCCCAATCTCAAAGGAACAGAGAAGACCTTTAGATCTGTTTTGCCTCTTTCTCTGAATATGGTGATAATTTCACTGAATTAATGCTTGAAGGTTAAGCACTTCAAGTCTAATTCGTTCAAAATCTGCTAGGCCTCCTGATTCTATTCTATTAATCTTTCCAGATAAAGTAAGTTCAATAAATCTTTCATCACTTCCACTACTTAACCTCTCTACATTTTCCCATTCGTTAGACTCATCATAAGCCAAAAGTATCAAGTGCATTGCTGCTACCATTTTTCATTCAGCAATACCAATTTTTCCTACCACTAAACTGTTTCTGTTTAGGGGAGGAGGAGGAGATTCTTACTATTAAGGAAAAATGCAAGACTTATTTTGGCGAAATATCATCCCAGACTTATTCTCATTGGTAGCTTACTTCGTTGCAACACTCAACAGCATGCATGCTCTATTCTTAACAGATATATTTGTTGTACGCTTTCTATCAATGTCATGTTTTTGAATTAAAATTGCTCTGTGAAACATGCAGACATAATCATGTGAGCAAACCCACATGATTCATACACATTAAAGCACTTGTCAACTTTCTCACATCCCAAATTCTACAGCTGCTCATCTAGCATTTTCCTTTTCAAGAGTTAAAAGTATCTTTGGGGCCTGTCCTATTCAACGTACTCCTAAATAGATGGACTCAGAACTGACATAATTCAGAAACAAAATCTTGGGGTTATAATAATACCATAAAAACATCAGATAAGTTAGTTTAGAAAGTAAATAGAAGGCTAGAAATTACTAGGAGAGGAAGGGAGGACAGAGCATCTTCCATCAATCACCGATTTTATTAACTCACAAGGCACGCTACAATGAACACTGTGTGCAGTTCTGTTTTTCCCATTAAAAAAGAAAAAAAAAAGATACAAAAGAAATGAGAAAGGGATAAGAGAAAGACAAGTAAGATGATCCTAAGTGTGAATCAAGTTTGGTGCAAGAAACAGCTAAATTGACCATGGCTGCTTGGTCCACAAGCCAGATACAAGACTAAAAAATCAGGAGTAGCAAGATGAATAAGGTCTGAATAGTCACACTTCTCTTCTAATACAGGATGGCATCAAATGAAACTTCCCCACACAAGGTTCAGGACACACAAGAAGAGGTTCTTTTTCAAACCATGCAGAAACAAAACTGAACATGTGAGTACATTAGAAGCTGATATATGTTAGAAAACTGTAGGCCAAATTTAGTGGAGGAAAGAATCCATTAAGGATTAATAAACACAAACAGGGAACCTTTGGCTTAAGTCTCCATGGCACAGATTACTAGAAGATCAGAAAGCAGTTTTTTGGTTTTGCTTTTTACTTAATTCCAGGCCTGTCTTACTAAGTAAAACAAGGATGTGATATGAATTTGACATAACAGAGAGAAGGTGTCAATTGTAAGCACATTTAGCTGCTTACAAGTCGACTACATCCCAAATAAGAAAAACAGTTTTATTTTTAATTCCTCTGCAAGCTTCCCACTGGCTTTGCTTCAGCTTGAAAAAAAGTAGTGCATTGAGCAAAGTTGAACACAACCAGCTTGGAGGAGATGTCCCACACAAATTTATTTTTACTTTTTTTTTGAGATTAAAAAAAAAAAAAACAACAACGAATCAACCAACCAGAGTAAGCTTACACTGGTTTTGTAGAGAGCGAATCTGAGAAAAAAAGTCAGTAAGAGTATGCATTCCTTCTGCATCACATCAGCAGCTTTTATGATCACAGACAGAAAGGTCTTTGAATCTGTGTAAGCATCATACTCAACAGAGATTTATAGAAATTACTACTAACTCTTCACCTAACCCCTAAATGGACAAGCAACATAGTGATTTTATTATTCATTTTCTTGGACCAAATAGGAGTGAGTATCTCTCTGAAAAATGCAAGTGCCTCCAAATCTCCTTCAGCTTAATCAAATTTTATCTCTGTTAAAAAGAGATAATAGTGATGTACAGTCACTAATTCCAAAAAAGACAACTCTATCAAGCTACAGTTTCATTGCCAAAAGTGCAATGATCCTGTAAGGTTTTTTAAAATATATGAATGCATTAATTTTGATTCTACAGTTCAGCCAATAAAGGAACCTGAATTGCCAAATGTTATGAAAAACAATATTCTACCAAAAATGGAAGTACTATGTATCTTGCAAAAGCTCTAAAACAATGTCCACTTGAGTTTTAAAGCTACAACAGCCAAGATTTTCAAAGGCAATTTTATAAAGCTTCATATATAAATTCAGTCAGCCTTTTAGATATGGAGGCGGGTTTCAAAACTGCTAAGTAATTATATACTCCAGTCAGTAGAACCTAATCATCAATAAAACTGCATATGGACCGTGGAGGCAATGTTAAACAAATGAAACACTTCGCTAGTGTTTTCCAACACGTGAGAAAAAAAAATAATCCTAATTTGGGAATGTAATGGGTGAATATTGAATCTCAGCATCCAACAACCAGCTTCTTCCTACCTGCTGCTAAGAACAAAACTCCACCTTTATATCTTCAGTATTATCTAAAATATTCAAGAATATTTACAGGAAGAAGAGGAGAGCAGATAGAACAAAATTCCTTTGCTTTGTGTGAATGATGGAATTATGCATTTTAGATTTAAAGATATATATAATCTCAAATTCTGTTCTACTTAGATGTATTTCCTATGAACTGCTTTGTATAATATTTTTCAGTTTCTTTATTATTAGAAATTTTGTAGGAATACTTGTCAAGTTAAGAATGTTTATTGTTTGCAATAAATGGGAACAGATTTGATAAAACCTAATAAACTTTTCTTGGCACTAAGACTGAAAAAAAAATGGTTATTTGATAAAACTGAAAGAGCTGAAATATTTTTATGTCCTATATGTTCACTATTCTGGAAATCCTAAACACAACAGCTATTGGGTTGTGTATTGTTTGCAACACCCACCTGCTATCTGGAATACTTATTGTGCTATTTTCATTAACATGATACAAAATAAATGCAAAAGACCTTCATCTTCTCTTTCTCCCATACCTACAACATTCACTCTGCTTGCTCACAAGAGAGGTGGGTATAAATATGGAAACTGCATCTGCCGGTCATTGTAAAGCATATTTACTTGCAGCCTGTTTATTAACCCGTCTCTTCATGGTCTATTTCAGTTGCACTGGAGCTCCAAACAGCTTTCCAATAGCTGCAACCAAAAACTACAATAAAGTTACATTCTACAAATAGCACCTTTATTTGAAGGCTAAGACTCTCAGGTAAATTGTATGCTTAACCTTATTTTGTTTACCTGCAAATGCAGGGAAAAAAAAAACATAATATTTTTGGAGTGAAACCTTCCCCAAAGGTCTACAAGAAGTCTAGTCTTCTAGATGCATTTTAGTATACAGATTTTCAGCAAGTCATGTTTTGACTATCTGCATCCTCAATCATTGTGAAGGCTGCAGACACTTTACATGCGGAGCGCAGCCTCATGAATGCAAACTGTCCTTGAGCTGCGATCTCCTGGGTCACCTCAGAAAAGGTGAGATGTCACACCTGAGCAATGTCCACAACCTAAAAAACTTTCTTTAAGTTTCTCTTTTAATCACATCTCTGTGCCTCACCTTGCAAACAATCTGCAATATCAGTTACTAGTATCAAGATATGCATTGAACCATGGCAACAGAAACAAAATTTTGCAATTTTCTGGAGGGCGAAGGATACTAAGAAGATCATACCATAAAGTGGTTCAATATAGGTCACACTCATAATTTCTGTATTTTCTAACATTTGAGAATTTCACTTTGCAACTTTAATCAGCCATTAATAGACTTTATTAACCTATATCGTGATGGCATATATTGGTTTTTCATCAATTTAATTGTAGCTGTCACTGCGTGACACACACAAGTCACCTGACAACACTGTTCTAGTTTGGGAGAGGATGAAACTATTTCATTTCATAGAAAAACATAAGAAGGCAGAATGCAATTACACAAATTGTGAATTCAGGCAGGAACACTATCTCTTGTCTTGTGATAAGTGGTAAGGATGTTGCAGCTGCGGTATTTTTCTCAGAATATCCCATTCAGTAAAACTGGCTTAGTCCAATGCTCTTTATCTTAGGAGAACCTTAGAGCAACGTGAAACTAAGACAATTTAAAATCACCACCTTATTTCAAGAAAGCTAGAAGCTTATTAGCACTGTGTAGCTGGACCATAAAAACATATTCAATTCTGAGGCAATTTCTTTTTTTAACTCTCTGTCAATAAACGTGCAAAAGCACAGCAATCTCTCCAAGACATGTGCAGGAAGCACACACTGCACAACCAACAATGGTGGCACATTTGACTTCAGAATTCCAGGCCCATACAGTGGGATGAAACAGTATTTTATCCTAGAAATTGCTATATAACATCTCTTGGAAATAGGAGAGTTTATTTCATGTTGTAAAAAAGAATTTTACCTGTTATTGCACATGCTTTCTATGTGTATAATTCAGTAATGTTTTGGTTTGCTTCCTGAGGTAAGGGAAAGAAAGCCATCTTTGGGAAAAGCAAGATGACTGGTGAGAGCTCTCACTCAACCTCAGGAGTTGATATTTGCAGGAGAATTACGGAGAAGAAAAAATTTTCTTGCTACTCTTGCTTGTTTGAACACTCAGCTTTCAAGGAACTGCTCTGCCAGTTCTGTTTCTAGCCCTGGATGATAGGGCTGTAGCACCTAAGAATTCACAGGAAAAGCAGAAAAGACAGAAAGAAAAAATGAAACAGCTAGAAAGAATTGATGGAGATCTGCAGAGGGGAAGACAACAGAACTGATGTGGGAATAGGATTCATTGGTGCTTCCAGGATACATTTAATAACCAGGACATAACTACTGGATTGGGAAGTAATTCTAATTGCTGCCTGCATAATTTTTCAGCACTTCATACACTTGCAGAGGTGATGTACTCTATCCAGGTTAATTGCTAATTCTTTTTTTTTTCTGGTGTATCTTTCTTGTTTCAGAAGGAAGATATGGTATTATCTTTTCTTTTTAAGCAATGACTAAAACAAATAAGTCTATCTTCATGAAATATTTGCTTTTGGATATAGCAGCCAGTATATCTATGTGTCTTTTCCCTCCAAAAATTTTAACTGCATCCTTTCCTTGCACTTGCTGAGTTTATACTGCACTACAGAGTTTTAAACTACTAAAAGAATAACTTTCTAATCCTTACCTGCTTTCATGGGCAATGTTTTGACAGAAAGAACTAGTCACTTGTCTCTCATTACAGAAACACAGATTAGGGGCATATAGTTTATTTAGGGCTTTTTTTTTATGATCTACAGCAAAATTCATATAATTTTTCATTGATCTACAGTAAAATTCTGCTTTTAGTAGTTTCTGTAGTTGTCATATTATATATCATCATAAACATCACATGAGTAGAGAAAAATGTAACTGTTCATAGGTTGTAGCCGTGACAAAGCTGTGAGATCTCAGATACTCTGTTATTAGAACACATTTTAATATCTTCACCTGAAGATCTCAGGACTCTTTTATTCATAATGGTTTTAACTTCTCAAAAACCCAAAATGTTAAAATCAATGTACAAAGACTTTGCTTAAGTAAGCAAGAAAATTAAAAGCAACACCTCATTTACTGTTGGTAAGCCTTACCCATCTCATGTTGCTATGCATGTGTGCATTACTTAATAAACATTTCAATCTAAAACTTCAGGCACACAAAACGTTTTCTTTTTCTAGTTTGGGCTAGCACTGATGCGTGCAAACAAACGGGTTATCTGTAGATACAGTCTTGGTTTCCACATTGTAATTCAAGTGACAATAGAAGGGTTTTTTAACAGAATAAAGGAAGATAGTTTTAATATTAGTGTTTACATATAGTCAAAATTTGAGTAATGGCACAGTAGTTTTCTACTGCTGCAAGGAAAACCTATATTCACTCCACATGCATTTTAAATTCTCTACTTCCTTAGACTAGCAGAAGATATCAGGTTTAGAGGGGAAGTCCAGGGAAATAACAAATACATGAACTGCTAAATCCTGTGCCCTCTTTTTAACAAAGTGCCATCAGAGAAGCAGCATGCTGTTGGACTAAACGTTAATTAGACAGAATATTTCAAATCATAGACAAAAATAATCTCTATCACAATATCTGGCTTTTTTTGTCCCCTAACTCCTTAGAAACCCCATAAAGGACATGGAAAATGGTTCACTACTCTCCACTATCTTTCCATTACTACCAGTGCCTTGCCATCCTACAGTTCCCACAATAAGTTCACTCAGGTGGTGATAACAGCATCAGTCACTGCCCCAACCGTGGGCACAAGGCTGCAATTACTGCTCAAAAGTCATTTTGAGCATAACTTTGAGCTGTACCACTAACGGTACATGGGTAGCATTCTGCACAATCCTTGCAATAGCCAGTGCTCTACAAATCAATCTTCACTTTATACTTGACAGACATTCAGATGGCACTTCAAGCATTTAAACTAGTGGAAACAAAGTAGATTTGGAAACCTGATGAGTCAAAATATAAAGGCAAGCTAAGTGCCAGAACTGGAGAACCAGAGCTCAGTTTCTAGGCAGCAAGCATATAAGGAATAGCATCCCATTTATATCAGCATTGCTTCATGTCTTACTGGAACTATTTTGCAAAATAAGTAACTTTTAACTCAGGCAAAAAGCTCCTACTTAAAAACTGTTTGCTCAGAAATGAGGTTTTAGCTTTGAAGATTTTCTTCTGTATTTGCAGCTTCCTAGCAGTGCAGACTTTTCCTTTTACTGTTTCCTTTACGTTTCAGCAACACAGCTGCCGTGGCTCCTAAGAAGAACAGGTTCAGAACAGACTGATGGAAATGCTATGGGAAAGGTCAGCCTTATGCACAGGAAAAGACTGCAACACCTAGGCTAAACAGGATTGCAAAATTAAGACATTTGGCTCATAAATAAATTGGAGGAAAAAAATCAGAGTGTGAGGATGGTGTGGGAACCATGCTGAAAGCCCCTGTAGCAATCAACAGTTTGTAGCCACACTTAGGGAAAAAAAAATCATGGCAGGAAGGAAAAGGAATTACTTTTGGGTTTTTTCTAAGACAACCATAAAAAGATGGATCTATGGTTGGTTTTGGAAAGAGCAATCGGTAAATGGTTTACCAGCTAACCTCCCAGTCTGGGACAACATTTGAACCTGAGACTCTGTCCACAGTTCTGCTCCTCATCAGCAGACCCTGGATGATAAGAGACATTTGACACTTCTGTACATAGGCACAGCCTTGCAGCATTACCAGTCTATAATTTTGTCAGTTTGTCAAAGGAGTATTTCAAAAGTGCTTGGAAACACCTTCTATTCTAAACAATTTTGTTGCTCTTCAAGACTTACCTGCCTCATCATCATGTTGAAAATTGCCAGAGAGAAGAAATATCTGGTGTTTTGTAAAATAAACCCTGCCTGAGAATAAAATAAATAAATAAATAAAAAGACTAAGCGCATGTGGTATGTAAAAGAGATTATAAATAAGAAGGCATCCTTCAGAAAGCCAGAGAGTCTATAGCCCAATTGATGATCTAAGTATTAAAGGAGCATGCAGAGAACAGGCTGTGGCAGAGAAGTCACACGAATCCTCTACACCAGTGTTCACAAAGGAAGAAACCAGATTTTTCTATGCCAGAAACTCTTTATATGGGCGGTGGGGGAGCCTTTCTGAAACTGAAACGAGAGTTGAAGAGAGTAGAAATCCAAAAACCTCTCTCAAATGTCCTATTACAGGAGGGATTTACTAAACTGCTGGAGAAGAGCTCTGGGATTCAGTCCAGACTCTCTTTGGTGCCACTGCTGCCGCTGGTGAAAGCAAGTGATTGCAAAAGGAAAACAGTGTGAACAAGCCGACGGTTTCCTTATGGGCACAAACCTGAGTGTCATCTAAGCCTAACTGGCTTTAGAGTCTAAATGGCAGATCCAAGCAAGGTAGCTGTCTCCTAATGACCTCTTACAGTAATTTTTCTTTGCAGATAGACCTCATTAAGCACACCTCCACTGAATTCAATAGTTTTTTAATGCTTCATTGGAAAGAAAATAAAATCCTACAGCTTCCTTTGAAACATGCTCTACAGAAGCAGAGGTCAGGAATATAATTACATTCTTATTAGATTTATAAGAGATGGAGATTGCTGAAGCTATGAGTGAAATGTAGGTCCTAATATTGTGATGTATCTCAGCATGATGGCCCTTCCAAGGTGATTTTGAGAGCTTTTCTGGTTGCTTCTGTCTACATAAATACATTATTTGGTCACATGAAAGTAACACCTCTTTCCAAATTCAAATTTTATAAGCTTAATAAATTACTTCTTTTGAATATGATTCAGGCAATCAGCTCCTTTATTTCGTACCCATTTCTCTTTTAGAAAATCAAATATAAATGTAAATTGTGCTGAAAACCCAGGTGGGTTGACAATTACTTTAAATGAGAAACATTGTCTGAAATCTTCTAAAAAATTAATCAGAATTTAATGTCTCATCTTGAACAGGCCTGCCTCAAGTGACAGTGCTTAATAGCCTGGCTTCTGAGCAGGATATCTAGACACTCAGTAGTGTCAATAAATAACAGATTTGAGTTTGGTCTGTGCACCTGGCTGTCGCAATTTTTTCTACTCATGAGTGGTTGATGAATGCTGTGTGTCTGTTTATGTGGATGGTTTTGTGTTTTGGTTGGGTTTTTTTCCAAAAATGTTTCTCATCGTTTTCCAAACTGGGGCTTGTTTCTCCTCTATAATCAGGACTACCTTCTACTGCAAAAGAGAGAGAGAAGCCACAGCGGAGGGATGTGGGGCCCAGGGCTTGCATTCAGATATTCTGGTTCAACTCCTGGGTCTGCCACCAGTTTTCTCAGCGCTCAAGTCATCTTAGATGTCTCAGTGCGCCATATTCCTATTAGCTACAATGCAGATCATAAAACTGGTCTTCCATGGTAAGTTTTTAAAGATGTAGTGACAAAAAAATGCTGTGAACAAGCAGGCAAATGTCATTTGGGGTCTCTAATGACTATTCATAACTCACAGTTTGAGAATCAATGATCTACTAATTAAAGATGAAGGTGCAAGACATGACTCATCCTAATCTGTATTTTGGCATTCAATCTTTGGCATTCATAGCACATGTTTTAAAGAGCATTAGAGGACATGTACAAGAGAAGCAAGAGAAGTTCAATTAATCCATCATTTAACTGAATCCCTGTCGGTGCTGACACTCCCGCACAAATCATACTAAGTTTTGGCTACAGTAAGTATGGCAACAGCTCTATTTTAGGCAATATTTACAGTGAAGCCGTACACATTTCAGGGGTCACAATAAAACTTTCACAGGAACCATACATCAACCATGATTTGGAAAAGCCAAGTAGGTTTAGGAGTATGAGTCCATTAGTATAATTCTCAAAGACAGTAAGAAATTGTCACTCCTACATTTTAGGAGTTAGATAAATTAATTAGGGTATTGAAGCTACTTGGCCTGATATATCAGGACTGATAGTACTAGAATTGAACTGTAAAAGTAAAGTAAAGACCCAGAAGCTCTAGTACTCTAGGAATTTCTCCAGCTCAGAAAGGAGAAGACATCAGCTATTCTGACCTGCATAGGCTTACTCAAAACCAGTGAATGCAGTGCCACCCTGAAGTACCTTCAGTACGAAGAGGTGACAGACAGAGGTGGAGCTTTGAGCAGGTGGCCCGACAGGAGACCTCCTGGAGGTCTCCTAGCCCAGATCATTCTGCGAAGTGGAATATAAAGTATTTTTGGCAAAAGCGTTCCCAACTATGGTGTCTCTTTCTTATTTTGGGGGCAGAACAGTGGAATGTTGTATTTTGGGACAATTCAATGTCAACAATCCACTTTGCATGTATACAAATGGGAAAAAGAAACATTTCACTAAAAAGTCTGGTTCCGATTCCATCTTCTTTTCCAGGAAACTCACAAAACTTTGCTTCAAGTGCTGCTCAAGTACATGCTTTCAGCCCATCAACTACATCTTTAAAATGTACATTTCCTCATACATTCATCAGGCCCAACCTACACAGTTATTTGGCTGGGTACAGAACAGTGTGTCTGATAAATATCATGAAGGTTCTCCTCAGACAAACCAAAATAGTTTCACATTGTTAATCTATTTTCCTTCATTCACTGATCTCTATTTTTAATATAATATTTCATTAAAAGATAATTACATGGGAAAATAGAAAGTCTAGAGCCCCTCCAGTGGTTGCATCAGACACCAATTTTCCTCTGCTTTTGAGAATGATTTTAATAACTCCCTAGTCTTTTAGCATGAACAAATATAGCGTTTAGCAAGGAAGCTCTTTCCATTTAAAGACAGAAGTCAGCAAGGTTCTTCTCTGAAAGGATGGCAAATTTGCAAAAAGTTTTTTTTCTTTTCCCTGTAAAAATTTGTCTTAAACTTCAGTAACATTGTCACACTGAACCAGACTGAATTCCCGTGTGGTTACAGGTTGGTAACTACTTCAAGAGAATGTAAGAGAAAAACTCGAAGTCCCCAGTGTCTAGACTCCAACCTCTGGAAGTTAATGAACATTTCTACAGGCACCTGGCACATGGTTATAGCATACCGTTATGGCAAACACAGGCTTCTATTCCCTGGGCTATACCACAGTAATCTCTGAAACATTCTCAGATACTTTGTGAGGGCAACACCAAAAGATGTAGGTTTCAAATGAGCTGTAATGCTATAATTTCATTATCACAAGAAACAACACTCAGAATCTTCTCCCTACAACATGAAATTTCCGACTGCTCAAAGTAGTAAATACCCCTGGTCGTATACATCGTGACCATCTGGATCTAGAACACGAGCACTCAAGCCCTTGATTACTCCATTTCGTATGACTTGAGGTGGGGAAGCCATCAACAATTGACAGAATTATATAGGTCTCAGGGTGGCTTAAAACGGACTAACAGGCAAATAACGGATTTTTCCTTAAGGATCTAGCATTTAATGTTACTGAAAATTTTTGTGATAGCCACTGATTCCACTACCATTCTGTTGCTCTGATCCCACAGAGCACTTGGTGTTAAATCTGCCTTGTCACATGTGAAAGGAGGGGAAGAATGTAGCATGCTAAAAACTAGAAATCCCCATTCATTTATCACACTATAAAAATACTTAATTAATAAATAACAATAAAAATAAGGTACTTGTAATTTCAGAGAATGAGGTCCTCAGAGCCAAGTCATCAGAAAGCCATTAAAGCAATGAAGAAATGGAAAACTAGATCTGTATTGGAGCAGAGATCACCTGAACCATACATATGGTTGGACATTCAGGATTGCGACTGCAGTAAAAACTCCATTTGGAAGCTGGGACACCCCATCACTTGAAATACTAAGTTGGAATATACTTCTCTAAACCAGAACAGAAACAATCTTCAAGAAAGCATCAGTGGATCATAAACAAAACCAAGGCTACTCTCCTCTGCTACTCAACCAGAAGAAAGAGGGACATGACAAGGAGCTTATTCCATGTGAGTGCTTTATCCACTCGTACAAACAAGTGCATACAGACTAAACAATAATATATAATTTAATAATAAAATATAATATAATAAGGTCTTTGGGGCTTATTCAGAAAGAGAGAGTGAAGAATTTGTGACAATCTGCTTTAGATGCTGATGACATCAGCAGAGATTCGGGCAGTCTAATTGTCTCTCGAAACAGCACAGTAACAGATGCAGAAGGAAACACTTGCAAACATAAGAGGAGAGAAAGAAAATAACTCTTCAGTACTGAAAGAAGTTCTTAAAAGATGAAAGAACAGCAGGATGAAAAAAATGATTAAATTTCCACAGAAACTTATAAAGAAATTTTCCTACAGCATAGCTCAAGAGCCACTTGAAGCCTGCATTTTTTCTGAATGAAGTCCCAAAAACATATTTCAGTTGTCCACTCTATTAAAAATAATATATATGAACTTTTTTATGCTTCATTAAGTGACCTTCTATGAGAAAAACCTCAGCAACCATAGCTTATAACCTATGTTTAAAATTAACCAGACATTTAGTCAAGATTTTATCTAGCTTCCTCCATATTTACTGAAACTCAGTGATTAATAACAGCTATGGCTCAGAAGTTAAGAGACAGATAAAAGTCACAAGTTAGCATCTTTGACAGTTTATTAAGAAAACTCAGCTAATTCAGTGCTGAAGGAAAACTGAGATTACCTTTGGAGAAAAGAAAGATTACAGCTGTTTTCCACTATGTCTGAAAGGTATATCATCATAAGCAAATTGCAGAGACAGATATAGAAGTGAGATGTGACACAACTGAATATTTTTCAAATATATGATAGAATTAATGCCTTTAAACAAGGCAAATCCCTCAATATGAACAAAAGGAGATTATTTAAATTAAAATATTCAATCAAGAGAACTATGAATTATTAGAGAAAAATGTGGACCTTGAGTTAACCACAGGACTACGTGATTCAAGCATGTTGAAGAAAAGTGCTATAAAAAAGACCTATTAAAACAGAAAAGCTTAAAAGATCTCCTCAGAGAAAACAAAAAAAACCCCACCAAAATATTTAAAATTTAGAAAGTTAACACTTTAAAAGTTAACCGGATGGCATCCCATGAATATTCACTTTATCAACCTTTATGTTCATCTGAGAGAAACGTGACAATTATCAAGTACTACCTAAAGAAAAGGATTTCTTTCTCCCACAGCTATGTGGACAATAGGGGATCAGTAATGACTCCAGCAGAACCTTGAATGCTTTACTTCATCCTACTTTAACTTTACCTTTTTTGAATACTTCATGTGCAGGCATGCCAGATTTATAACCTGCAACTGAGGGATCTTGAGACATTTTTCCCAGACTTCATAAAAAAATGTTCTTAAACTTTTGTCCATGAATCGGTGATGGACTTCAGTGCATTATTACTGGTCCTTTAGGAGCAGGCAGAATTTATACACCTGATATGCTTGCTTGTAAATCGTGAACTTAGTTTAAAAAAACAAAAACAAAACTCACAATATCGACTATTTTTGAGCTGCCAGTTGCTGTAGTGACTATATAAATCTTACAGCTTTGTAAAAGGAAAGGGTGAAATTCACAGGACTTTACTCAAGTGAGGGCCACTGTATGAAATAAAAAATCTAGCACATCTGTATTAGAGAGACAATTTGGACAAAATTGCAGTCTTTTTTTGGACTTCTTAAATCTACAGAATACTAGTTGAGAATTCAGTGCAATTTTTATGTGCTTGAAACAATTCTGAATAGAAGAGTTAAAAACCTATTACAACACATATCTTAGAGAAAAGATCCGAAAAGCATCAAAATGGTACAGTGGATCATTCATTAAATACATATGAGTATAAATGGATGGAAATGTGCCAAATAAAAGACATAATGTCATCAACATAAAACATAATGATCTATCTTAACTATGATCTGGCGTATGTACACGGGTTAAAGCTAAAGCTGCATGGCAAATTTACGTATGGGGATTTTCTGATTTGAGTTTGCCCTATCTGAAACTTTAACTTCTCTGGACCATAGCTGTGATACCAATTATATACATTTTACTTTAAGGAGTTCTAGCTGGATACACCAGGATGTTAAGACAGAAACAAAAAATCTGGATCCATAAACTAAATCTTACAAAAAAACCTGCTACTCTCTTAAGTGTTAGAACTAAAACGAGTTTGACACTTGTCCTACTTGTATTCCAAAACTGAGATTAACAAAATCAGTCTCAGCTCTTGCCTAATCCTCGAGTTGAGAAAAATGCAGATTCAATCTCGAAGTACAGCAACAATTGACTAGTTTTCTTTACTCTTTCCCCTTTCCTCTTTCTCCCAAGATTCCC
This sequence comes from Charadrius vociferus, assembly GCF_000708025.1. NCBI lineage: Eukaryota > Metazoa > Chordata > Aves > Charadriiformes > Charadriidae > Charadrius > Charadrius vociferus. The sequence continues at coordinate 868,009 of NW_009648157.1, read as the reverse complement.
AGGCTTGGCCTACCTTGACCGTGCAGAATGGACTTAGAAATGATCCTTTGTTACGGGAAGGATAAACATGACGAGCTACTCCTCTCTCTTGCCTCAGATTTTTTATGGAATAGGAAACATTAGATGTGCCAGAGAAAGGGAGATCTGATCTGTAATTTAACAATTAGTTCCTTTCACATATAAGACATGGGTTCTAATCCTTTCTCTTCTGAACACTTTCTAATTTGCTGAATTTTCCTACAGATACAGGTTTCAATAAAGCCAGTGATTGCTCTTCGTTAATAAAAGCATTCTGAATTTTTTAGTAGGCTACAACAAGTTCTTCTTCTGCTTTAGGGCAACTATGAAACGTTATGATTTCTTGTTCTTAAATACTCTTAATTCTTAGGACCATGGCTTTTTCAAAAGTATTAAAAATAGCTAACTTCTCTATGCTTTTTACAAACATAAGGTACTGTAACGTAGAGGAGAAAGGCAGGTATCATTATCAATCCAAAACTGTTACAAAAGAACTCTTCCATCTAAGAACACACTGTAGCAACTGTTCAGTACTGTCATATATTTCTAGTTTTGTCTCCAAAAGTTAAACACTGTGTATATAAATAAAGTAATTTAGTGGTATTCCACTTCAACCTAACGATTCTGTGTCTGATTCTTCTTCTCTGAAGTCATTATTACATTGGTATGTTCCAAGAAAGTGGCATTTTTCTCTGGTTTTGTATAATGAGTGAGCCTTTAATATTGTTGGGTGAAATTAATTCACATACAACATATGTGTACAGGACTGGAATAGAGGAATTTACATTCCCTTCCAGAATTCACAGAACAAGTATTACACATTCAGAAGTTTGTTTTAATGAAAATGGACTGATCTGAGACTACCAGTGTTTTATACACTCAACAGCAAAATGCTACAAAATCTTGGGTTTAAGTTTCATTCATCATTATCAGGAGTCTATCACAAGAGGCCAAATAAACAATGAATTAAAAATATTAACAAAAGAATCCTAACTCTGTTGAAGTCAATGTTCCTATTAATTTTGATGCAAATTTTCCAAGAATAATAACATGGTACTTGTGAGTTTTTAAATTTTTATTTAGTCACTCTTTGATTTAATACACGTCAGCTCAATAGAATTAGTTGCTTCCTCCTTTAGGAATCATATCAGCTGTCTAATGAAGCTAGAAGACAGGATGGCAGACACCAATGCTGGGGATTTGTTGATTGCTGTGTACGTACCACCTTTCATCATTCCCACTTCATAGCACTTCCTTAGTCGGCAAGCTTGGCAACTCTTTCTTCTGTTCTTGTCGATGGTGCACTGGTTAGTGGCAGGACACATGTAGTCATTGTGCCCTGCAAAACCAGAAGGAAACGACACAATTATACACAGACATAACAAAACTGCCTATAGTACTTTCTCGGTACATCATCTAACATTTTGGGAAGAAGTTAGGGTTATCATCATAATCTATGATAAAAGTATTGATACAGACAGTGAAACTAATGTCTATTCACAATACATTTATTCACAAATTCTTTAAAAGTACTGTTAAAAACACAACTTACAACTTCTGCAGAATAATTAAAATCATGAACAAATAAAGCAGTCACAAAAGATTAATATGAACAAGTCCCTTGACTTCCTTGCTGTTAGCCTGAGAGATACAATGCCATCTGGTCCATGTGCCTGTGTTGATGTTTAACCAATAGATTGCACAAAATGGTTAGAGGTTTATAGAATTAAAAAGGCCTATGCAGAAAACATTTTTAAATATCTATCACAATCTGGGGCAGTTAAGAAGCAAACAACAACATAAAATAGAAGCAACAAGCATTAATTAATTGTATCACAGGGATAAATCAGTATCTAATTCCAATTGCACGTCTACCGATATATGCAAAAACCTTTTGTCATGACAAATTCTTAAATTACCATATGCTGCAACCAAGTTTGATATTGGTACCTTTTCCTTCAGAGCTCCACTTCCTCATTTATTACCCTCTACATCTCAATTCTCATTACCAACATTTTCAGCATTCCATAATTTTCTACTGCCAACAAGCCTCTGTTCCAATTTTCTCTTAAAATATGTGTGCTTAAACTTGCTATAAAATTATTTTCCAACCATAGACGAAGTTTAGCAAGGATAAAAAAGACTGTTCAAAATGATCTTATTGGTGATCTGTACTTCTCTAAACACAACTAAGGTACAGCACACAACGAAACAATTTTACTGCAGAACTGTTTGTTCTTTCTTTGAGGTCAAGGGATCAGCTTGAGGTAGAGTAAGGGTGGAGGTTTGACAGAGGCCTTGGTCTCATCAAATCATCTATCCTTGACTAGAAATTAGAAAATAGAGTAAAAATTACTATCAGATTACACCAGGAACATCTGCTCTCTAATGCTACATAGCTGGGATCCAATCAAAATAAGCAGCCAAACTATAAACTTGGTAATATGGTGACAGCTGACTGCCCACTGTCTCAAATAGACAGATTTATTATTTTTTAGCTCTACTTGACAGAACAGTATAATACTGGAAAAATCTGAATCCTCAGGCTTTGCTCCAGGACTGAGGCAAAGAGGTAGAACAGAAACACTACCTCAACCTCAGCATGAAAGACCATTTTAATTTTCAATTCCTCTGGTAGGATACAGACTGTTCTATATCTGATTCAAAACATTTCACATGTAAGGAAAAAAATATTGAGTCAGAAAGAAAACAGCCTCAACCATAGAAAAATGCAATATCTACTAGGAAAAAGGAGCAAAAAGGGAAAGCCACGTTTTTAAGAAAAGGCACTTTTATCAGGTCACACTAAACAGCAGCAAAAGATTGTAGCACCTAACCTCCATCTCCAGCCTTGTTTTATAAGCAAAGCTCTGAAATAGCACAAGAGAAAGATGGAAAACTTTAATTACTCTTTTCAAAAACAAAGACAGACTTTGACAGAACATCTGATCTTCTTCCTAGTGAAGTTAAAAGGTAAAAAGGTAAATTCACAAGAGGAACGAGCACAAGCTCTGAATTCAGCAAATAACTCAGAACGCCGTTTAGCTCTCTGTAAAATAAGCAGATAAATGTCCCCAGTTAGGTCAAAGCTGAACACTTGCTTACCACCTTTGCTGGACTGGGTGATGCTCATAAGGTTCAGCTCTAAAAAAAAGGACAAGTGACAAGACGCAAAAATGAAAAGTCAAGTGGAATCAGTATCAGCAGGCAGCCATCCTTTTTCGCAGTGCTTATGTGGATGATAACCTTTTCTTTTGCTCTGAACCTGGATTTCCTTATGCAAACTGTGAGCATTTGGGAATAGGATTTGGTTTGTAGAATAGTACATAAAATAATCCTATTTGTGACAGAGCTAGAAATTAACATGATTCATATTAGCATATATTTACATCTGTCCTGGTTTTATCCTAACTATACGCTTTAAAGGTTAGCATAATCAGTCTGTTTTCATGCACATGGCCTGCACCTTAGACAATCCACTCTTCTTTCAAAGTGCTTTACAGACTTCACAGAATAAAACATGTAAAATTGTGAATGCAAAAAAAGAAAGATCTGTGTGCGAGGGGCATACTACTTCAGATTACGAGTGCCATAGTAGCATCATGGTTTAGACTTCATATTTGCTGTAAATTTAGGAAGAATATAGTACATTTAATATTTCACATAGGTTTTGGGTTAGTTTAACCAACACGCCTTCAGGAGACTGGAAAAGATGTAAACAACCAGAAGAAAGTGGTTGATAATTATATGATGAGTATACATTAGGTATGATTATCAAAAAAATTAGGGAAGAAGAAAGAAACAAAGGGAAGAAGGAAGGCAGGAACCTTTCCTGCTTCTCCACAAAACCATCTGAGGAAGGAATTCTCCTTTGCAAGACGCAGCCATAGACCAAGGCAGTCTAACTGGGGGTGGCATGGAAGGGAAAAAGGTAGAAGAACACAATTAAGGAATAGGTAACACACAAATACAAGTTTTATTTTAAAGTGAAACACTATAACTCAATAACTCTGCTGTAAAGTGAATTGTCTTTTAACTATTCTTTTTATTCTCTATACCTTTTATTTTGTCCTTAAAACTGATCTCTTGCCAAAGCTGATTCTAAACAATCTGAATCCCAGAAAGGATTTCTCACTGTTGGGAATTGTCAACATAAAAGTGGGATGCATCAACAGGTGCCCAGCTGCTCTGCATTTCATCTTCATGGTATCCAAAGAGCTGTACATGCTAGAAGAGAGGCTAAGTAGGCCATTTGGATAGTTGGTAGCACATGCCACTTGGACTCTGTGGTCTTATTACTGGGTTTTTTAAAAAATCATCAGCATCAGATAACCTGCCAAAATTAAAGGCAGTGAGTTTAACAGGGTAAAGACCCTAGTTTTAATCCCCCCCATATGTAAGACTTTCACTGTCACAAAGTAAGAGTTTAAAGGAGTTATTGGAAGAGCTTGAGGAGGGGTGGTTTGTTTTTCTTATGATATCTCACACATTGTACATTTTAAAACAGTAAAAATAACATTAAGTATTTTTGTAGCACATATTTATTATATGCTAAGGTCTTTCCAGAACAGGCTGCAAAGATCTGACTCTTTTCTCAAAACACTAATTTTAGATGTGGCATTCTGTATGATAATGACCAACAGCGGAGGGGGGAGGAGGGAGGAGGAAGCAAAGTGTCAACAAGAAGATAATGGCTGAAATTCGGATGATTTTGAGTTTATTCTAACCCAGCCTGTCATACTCAGAGCTTTTTCCTATTGCACATGCAGTCTGACTCTCTCTTGTCACCATGAGTCACATGGCTGATATTTATGTTCAGAGACTCATCTCCGTCTGTCTAAGGTTTCTCAAGATAGCTGTGGTATATGCAACAGCAGCTTGAATTGGAAAGGGTGGATGATTTGTCTGTGAGGTCTTCAGTCAGCAAAATACTCCTTATTTCTTTAAGGTTAAGTGTTACTACATTCAGCAGAACATTCAAGCATCTGCATACTTCTAGGAAGTAGTCGCAGCACAGTATATATGGTTAAAGTTAAGTACATGCTTGAGCGTTTCACTGAATTGCAGCTTTGAAGTGCCAAGTTCGTTTTGTCCTTGACCAGCAAGGACAAAAATTGGGGTCATATTAATATATCAACAGCAATTAACATAAGATAGAAATGTTTTTCCTTAAATGTGTAAACAGTTGCCATATTATATTCCAATAATGATCAAGATTAGCTTGAGGGTATGATTAGTTTAAGCAGTACAGATGTTGTACAAAAAAATGACCTAAAGAAACCAACATGTTGGCATGCCAGCTTAAGAATGTTTGATGACAATTCTACAAAGCCAACAAAAGAATATTTTTGTCAAGTGAAGTTTGCATAACACCTAAACTGATGTAGTTGAATTGACTCATCATACATTTCAAACAAAGCCAGTAATAATTATTATCCTTTCACTTTAACTATTCTTTTCTTCTCAACCCTCATGTCACAAAAATTTCTTAAACAATTCTTTATCTATCTGCACAAGGCATCTGCCAGGTTAGCCATTACCTGTGAAAGCAGATCTTATTCTGACAGTGAAATTAGCAGAATTTCATACATGTAGGTGAAGAGTATACATTTTACCCACACCGTAAGGTGCCAAGAAAGTGATGAGTGGGAAGACTTCAGATGAAAAGCAAAACCTTGGAAAGAGACTCAACAGCAAGTGGAGAGTTTTCATAAACAGTAAAAAGAAAAAAAAATAGCACCTGGACATTGCATATGCTAACCCAGCATGAACAAATGTTAAATGTAAAGTAAAATGTTATGCCAATTTTAAGTTAAAATGTCCTAGTAAAACTGCACTGATTGATTTTAAAATCTCACCCTTTCCTAGCAGGTTTCACGAAAGAACAGAAGGTTACCTCTGATTCCTTTATAAGCACAGACACTCAAATTCACAGCTTAATTACCCTCAGACAAGGTCTTTGGATTTGAAACTTGGGTTCTCTTAGCAACGACCCAGCACTGCCAAGAAGTCTAATCATTTTCTGTTTTTAAACTAGCAAAATATTACTACATGTGACAGTAAGGAAAAGGGCCTAGAAGATTGTAAAGTATACCTCCTTTGCATTGAGTGAGGAATTCCTCCTTCTACACATACCTAAGAAAAATCACAGAACCAATGAAGAATGAGAAAGGAGGAAAGGTTAAAATCTATATACTCTGTATTATGTCCTTCAGCTGCGTCCTGTAGGTCCCACACTGAGTGTTCACCTTCTAGTGGAATCTTCTTGCCTTCATGTTTGTATAGTGCTGTTCACATGAGCAGTTAATTCAAGCCAAATGATTATGGTAACAACCTTTCCTTTAATCTTTTCACATACTATTTCAGCTAATAGGAAAAATGAAGAAAGAAGAATGAGAATGGGCACTGCATGAGGATACCAAACCTGCTATCTCATCGGTTTAATAAAGCATGAACATACACATCGAGAAAGGGTGACACATAAAAAGTAAAACACTGTTTAACTCTATAAATATATAAATATAAAATTATATTTTTTACTCCAGCAGATAATTTCAAAGTTTTTATTATTGGCTTTAGTCCTAAAACTTCAATTTATGTTTCATCTACTATTTCAGGATTATGATACCGTGTGCAAAGTCTACTTCTACCCCAATTCCAATCCCATCTTTTTTAATTTTAGACAAGGTAACAAAATAGGAAGTATATTTTTTTCCTCGTGACAAATAAAAAAAGACGCCAATCCAGATCCCAATCTCTACAAAATCTGGCAAGGAGTGTGACATCTAGTTTCTGTTTTCCTATCTGATAAATCACAATTGTTTTAAATCCTTGGCACATGATTAAACCAACAGCTGTGTTAAAGGAAAAACTCCCACAATGTATTACTCACAACCATCTCAATATGAACCCTCCAGAGACAAAAAGCATTTTCAGAGAGAGTCATAGGCAAGCCATGGCCATCTTATTCCCATAGACTTAGAATGAAATCTCTTGTATTTTTAGCTTCCCAGCTTATTTGAGCTAAAATGGGAAGGGATGGAATTCTACTACAAAAAACTCCCACATCTAATATAAAGAGGCCAAAAAGTTAAAAATATTGCAAATTACTCTTGCGCACTTAAAATCCAGTCAATTGTTAGCCACAAGAAAATTAATATGATGCTATTTTTATTCCATATATAACATCAGGTTTTGGGTTGTGATGGGACCTATTGAATAAGCTTAGCTAGTCTTATTTTATATTTAGATCTTTGGTACCTGAATGGTTTCTGGTATCATAAAGCTTGCAAGGAGCTTTAATTTATTTATCTTCACAGTACCCCTGTAAAGGAAGTGCTGGTATTCATATTTTACTGTTGGGGGACACGGGATTGTCACCACACAGAGCATGCTGTGGATGTGGGCATTTCCAGGTACAGTGAGTTTTCTGCATTGAAGTCCATGAAACTGAAACTGCAGTACAGTCAACTCCTGGTTTGTTAAATTATAATACTAATGATACTATTAGGGTGAGAAGAGCCGGATTGAAGTTATACCAGGGGAGGTTTAGATTGGATATTAGGAAAAAAATTTTCACTGAAAGGGTTATTAAACATTGGAATAGGCTGCCCAGGGAGGTAGTGGATTCGCCATCCCTGGAGGCGTTTAAAAAAAAAGGGCAGATGTGGTACTTGGGGACATGGTTTAGAAGTGGTTTTGTCAGGGTAGGTTAATGCTTGGACTTGATGATCTTAAAGGTTCCTTCAAGCTCAGCAATTCTATGATTCTATGATTCTAATCTTTATGATCAGTATTTGACAAAAAGCCCCTTTACTGCCTATGTACCACTTTCTCAAGCCAAGCAAAACCTAGTTATGCTCTTCTTTCATTTATTGATATTTATCTGTGCTCCTTGGTTTGCTCACCTACACCCTATCACCCATGCCCTGTAGAAGGTTCATCCATTTCATAATCAGAAAGGCCAACAAAGATAACTTATTATGTTGTCCTGCATATCTCTAGGTACATTTTAAAGTGGGGAATAACTGTGTATTCATAACAAAGAAAGTCCAACTATTTCAACAATTTGTAACTCAATTATATCAAATCTTTGAGAGAAATACATAATCTTATTCAAAGAATTCAGACAATGAGATATTTGCTACATCTGTTACTAAATTATACCAGCAGTTAATCACCATGTTAGTTCTTTTACAGTAACTCTGAACTAGTAGACATACTTCGATGAAGTTTGTAAATAATATCATTTTGGAAACAAATTCTGTCACAGATCGCTTCATGCACTTTCAGTGAATTTATCATTTTAGTCATCTTACACGGTTCTCTCTAGCGTGATTTCCACTTTTCACTAGTGACTGCAAAGAACAACTTAACCTACAGAAAGTCTGAAAGTTCATGGGAGTGAAACTTATAGATACAGTTTAAATCAATAAACCCACTTGAGTTACATGAGTTTACAAAGACATTTTTCCCTTCACAGTCTCTAAAATCAAGTGGAAGAGTTAAGCACTTTCCCGCTGAACAAACAAACATATACTCTTGTAATTTGTAAATGTAAAGGCTGTGGTTTGTTTTTTTTCCATTGTGACTGCTTTGAACTGCTGACAGGCTCAGCCCTGAGCTAGGAGCAATGTGAGTTTCCAAATGAAATATTAGTTAAATACCTGCAACATGAAATACTCTTTAAGGTTTTTTTGTTGCTTGATACGGCACAACAATCATATTCCAGAGGAAGTAAAACAACATTAAAGTTAATAATACAGGACAAGTTAAGTAGAGTTTCTAAGGGCTAGGAATTTTGTCTAGGAGGGAGGAAAAGCTTTGGACTCGGCACGGGAAGAACCAGTTACCATTTATAAAATCAGATAACAATCAGCGAGTGTACTCTACTTTCCGGTAAAGTTGCCCAGCTTCAGAAAGGTTTTCAGCGTTGCTTGGGGTGACATTTCATATGTAAGCTAGAAAAATAAAGTTTAGATGATTTCAGAAAACCAGTCTCGGGGAAGAACTACCAGAGTTCACTGCTATAATGGAAGCTGATATTGAAGGAGGCTCCATAGTGTCTGTCCTGGATCCAGTTCTATATGGTATTTTCCTCTCTGACAGGTAATGGACTGGAATATTTATTTCATTAAATGTTATTCATTTGTAGATGACATTTATATGTGTCAGAAGAACAGAGAAAAGACCAGACTACTCTGCTAGTCAGACAGAAATAAATCTGAAATAAATGGCAGGATTCTACAGGATGAGAATTCTAAATTATCTTGGCAAAATTGAGATAGTACATGGGAAAAAATAGTGCAAAAGTAAGGACCAATACAAATCACTACGTTGAAATAGGAAAAATAAGATGCACAAAACAAGATGAAAAAGAAGCAGTTTCTTCTCTAGAAAAGTATGCTTGAGTTTATTCTGCATCAAACACTGACTATGAGTGAATGGTGTCATGTTTTTATAAATAAGGTAAACATTACATTGTGATGGATGCAGACAAATACCACCAGCTGGGCTTGTAAGGTAATCCTACTGCTCTGTTCAGTACTCCCGAAGCATGTTACAGAAGGAACTCATGCTTCAACTAAAAAAGAAAATAGGACAACGTGGAGAATCCCCAAAGTAAAGTAACTAGATTACAAGTCTAGAAAACCTATGAGAAAAGGATGAATAAACTGTACTTCTTCACATTAGGTAAAACAAATTATTTTTTTTAAGTGTGATATCAATCTTCCATGTTTTAAAGGCTATTACAGAATGAAAGAGTACAGTTTTTTTTTCTGTGGCATGACAGGAAAATAAGTGATGAGCTTAACCTGCAGGAAGGAAGATTCAAATTTCGTAGTAACCTTCAAAGATAAGGAGAATAAAACATTGGATCAAGCTACAGGTTTTTAAGAAGCAGTTCAATAAACGTATATAAGGAATTGGCAACAGTTGATCCTATCACAGGACAGAAAGATGGACTAGGGCTCAAGGTCCACTGCAGCCCTCAGATTTGCTTAGACCATGAAAAATAAGGTAGTATCTTGGATTCGAACATCTTAAGTCACTGCCACATCCATGCCCAATGCAGCACTTGAAACTTGCTGGAAAAGTACCATGTTCAAAATTGTCTTACTGGGAAAAAAGAGGTATTGACCCTTGCCTTTCAGTAACATCTAAGTTTCTGAAACAAGATCACCATCAATTAGACTGATGACATTCAAAATGTTCACTTGGGGACAAAGATTAGAGCATGTGTTTAACTCCAGAGGCTCTAGAGAAAAACTACTAAAAACACAAAAATAGGTCCAAAAAAATTTCAGAAGAACCTGGCTGACCACAGGCTGTTAGAGCAGTCCCAATGATGGCTAAACCCTGGTGGACTTTCCAAACACACACAGTTTCCAGCCTTTGAAGTTCCAACAGTCACCTACCTCAAACTGGAAACGCGAGTTTCCACTCTGAGACTAGATACCTGTCTGCAGTCCCCTCTTTATTGGCAGTGATTACCCCTGCTAGTCTTACTTAGGTTTAATTTTTTTAGTTTTGCTCTTTCTGCTGACAGCTCATAGAATCAGTGCACAAGCAGTCTTATTAGGGAGTTTCTGTCTTCTTGGCTGCAGGAACTGTGCAACATTCACAGCTGTTATCAAACAGATTACAAAAATACCATGAAAACAACAGACAATAATGGAAAGTTAAAGGGAAGATCTCAGAAACCTCCCAAATTGATAATATTGCAATTGCTGCACTGCAGCATTACCTATACACCCACTTATTAGGCATGTTTTACCAGTGAAATTCTCTCCAACTCAGAAGAAAATAGGTATGTATTACCACCACTCCTAGCATTAAAGTTTGAACTACATACTTTCAACAAAGTACAGCTCTATCGCTGTGAAGTGAAAACAATTGATAACACTTGAAGTCTACTGCCAAAACTCTCCTACTTGATGGTCAGAAGGCATAACTGTTAAATAAAATCCATGTTCAAGCCACACATTTAAAATACTTCCCAGCTTCAAGAATTCCTGCACTTCAGAGACCACTATATCTCTGTGATCAAGACATTAGTGGCAGGCCTCTGGAATCCCTCAGCCTGCCTATTCATCCGTTCTCAGATGCCAACCTATTATTGCCGAGCTGGTACTGCCTTGCATCATGTAGTAATTCTTAACTGAATATTTGTGAAATATCCCAGATTTTTGTCTAAGTATACAGCTGTGAGAAAAGGCAGAGAAGGTGCACCTGAAAAAAAATCAGAAGGGGGTATGAAGGAGAGCAGGGAAATAGAACTGAGGATTTCTAAAATACTCCAGCAATTCTGAGATCAAGACACCCTCCAGCGTAAGGAGTTACCCCTCGTTTGTTCTGAATCCCTTGTGCTCTCACTGGGGGTTCTCAGCCCCACACATGTAGGCATTTGTTGGATGCTTGTCAGAGATGGTAAGAGTAATTCCTTCTTGTTCCATACCCTTTGGTGGCTATCCAAAAAACAAGAAAATTAGAAGGAAGGGGAAAGAATGTGTGAGTCAGAAGGGGATTTTTAATTTCTAAATGGCATTTGTTAAAGACAGATGTTGAAATACTTCACCCAATTCAGACATCCAAATTTTAAAGAAGGTATTATGGGTATGGGGGGATCAGAAAAGGTGCAAAGACAAAGGACTCAGAAGATAGAAATATATACAGCAGGAGATTGAAACATTTTAGTTCATTTAAGATATCAAGGTGATTTAACAACGTAAGTTATAAGAACTTCCCGTAGGAAAGACATACTACAGTCTAAGTCTGTTTTGTGGATATGATGTAAAAGCCAAAGAAATTCAAATTAGAAAGGTAATTTTTTAGCAGATGGAAGGACAAATCATTAGAATATGCAATCATTGTAAGAAAGCTCTTAAGTCCACAGATCAAGGCTGAGCATCTTCTAAAAGATTTACCACCATCAAGTTACCAGGCTTTGTACATGGAGAGCATATAAAGTTTATATTGAGAGAAGACCAGACTTAATTATTTAATGGCCCTTCTTGGTCTTAAAATCCATAAATATTTTAGTAGAGAAGTACAGTGTGCTGAGATGTGACTGCTTGTTATGCTTCTGGATTCAAGTCAGTTGATCAAGTACACTCCTGAAGGCTACATGTGCTGGGCGAAGAATAAAGCACTCTTCTATCACCAAGCAACACAGTGTTCTTGGTATTATATGACTTTTTTCTCTCCTATGAAACATAATACATTAATATCAGTCTGCACAGAGTTTTCTCAAAACAAGGTCCCAAATCACTTTTGGGATGTAAACTAACAAAATCGACTGACATGGACAGCTTCAGGAGGCAGTTGAGATTTTCCACCAACCATCTGTTGTTTAAACAAAATTGAGCAGTTGCACATATTGACAGTTACTAATTCAGGTTGTCTTTTAAGCTTTAACTGTTTGACAGCAAAGAAAAACAACTTAGCATTTAAAATTCACAAAATATTTTCAGAACCATTCCAGTTTCCGGGATAAAAATGAAGCTGCCCATCTCCACCTCGGGTAAGGTCTATGCAGAAGTAAGTTGTCAAAAAATTTAAGTATATACTTATGCAAGTAAGCACAGATACCTCAGATATCACTGAGAATAACAGATACACAGGTAGGAAAAGGATTACCCCATACAACTTCCTCATTGTTCATGTCTTTTTTTTCCTGTGGTTCTATTAAGAACCACATAGAATGTTTGACTACAGTCTATTAATAACTACATTTTTTCCTGTGGTTCTATTAAGAACCATATAGAATGTTTGACTATAGTCTATTAATAACATCAAACTTCACTATAGCAATTCTGCTATGAAATGTCTGATGAGAAGTATAAAAAACAACCAACCACCTCTGCATCTATATAGGTACTGAGAAACATGGGACCGCAAAGCACAAAAGTAGCGTCGTTATCTTGCATTTAAAGAAGACACCCTATAAACAGCAACAAAAAACTTTGCTGAAAGCATTTTGTGTTGCTTTTGTTTATACAAACACGTCCTGTGTACCTCAATACAGTTTAATCGTATAATTCCCAGGAAATTGTTGTCCCTTTTTTAGGAACACGTCATATATACAATGCAGATATAGTAATATTTAGTCCACATATTCTTCTACACACACACCTACACATTAGCAGTATTCATTCCTAGATATCCAATTACAACCTATTTAAAATTATTACCATCTGCAAGATAAATGGCAAGTTTTCTCATGCATTCACAATCTAAAAATTACTGTCATTTTCATAAATTGGACACATGTCCAATGAGAACCTGTAATTGCTGAGGCAGAGACCTCTTCCAGATCCAGTAGGAAATTAAAAAAAAAACCCTACTTCATCAAGACTGGATACCTATTACTTTAAAAGTCCTTTAGAGGACTTTTCATACCACCTGTGATCAACTGATCACAATTGTCTCATAAGCGCTCATATTCTTTAATTACTTTCTTGATATTAGTGGATGTAATTTTTTACTATTAACCACAGAAGAGGTGGATCAACTGAAGAAAGTACAGAGGGGTTTAACAAACCAGATCATAAGTCTAGAAAGCATGTTCTACTGAAATAAGTGGGTTTGTTTAGTCTAAAAAAGAGAAGACTGAGGAAAGATATGATAACAGTCTTCAACTATGTAAAAGGTTGTTGTAATAAGCCTTCTTCATCATGACCACAAGGGATAGGGCAAGAAGCAATGGGCTGAAATTAGAGGAAACTTGACTTAAAGAAAGGCATTTTACAGGACATCAGAAAATTAAGCTTTAAATTTTTGAAACTTACCTACTTAAAAATTATGTTAAGTATATAAATGTAGCAAGAACTAAATTTACTAATTAGCATGTACTGTAGCACAAATAGATAACAGATCCATTGTGGAGGACCACAACATTCGTCCACGCGGACACCAGTGCAAAACCACACTTCTTCCATAATGGCCAAAAGCTGAAGATCTGTGCTGTACAATTGCTTGATAACTAGCTCTTATTTTTGCTTAAGAATATTTCAGTTTTCACTTTGTTGCTGACTTAGTTCAGTTCGTCCATGAGGACAGAATTTCAAAATCCTAAGAATAATTCTGATTAGGTCAGGGGAACACAAAATGAAAAATAACAAAAAACACTCAATAAGGGACCTGTTCTACCTATGTCACAAATTTAAGTAAATCATTCTGATGTTAAGAGTAAAGCATTTCACTCTTTCTCCAGTGTTGCTTATTATTGACCTCTGCCTGTAACCATTCTCTTTTCCAAACATCATTTTGATGAGTCTGGAAAAGTAGAAATACAGGTTATTATTAACTAATCACTGACATCCAAATAATTTCATCAATGTCTAGCCTGCAGCCAATCTTTCACTTTTTTTTCTTTAAGCCAAGGAAAACTCTGAGCTGAATGCTGGAAGGCTTATTTAACTCACCTCAGCGGCAACAAAACAAGCAATAATCAAACCTTGTGATATGAGATAAAAACTGTTCCTTGCTATGTTTACTTCAAAAAAGAAGCAACAGGAATTTTTGTGCCCTGGAGATTTAAAAAAACTATACAAACCTAACTAAATCATAGTGCTTTACTAGCTTTCTGTTTGGAAAGGAAGAAATCTGATTTATTTTCTTTTCCAAAATAAGACTTAGATACTGAACAGTACCCATATTTTCAGTAGAATCATATTTACTTCTTATTCAGTTTAGGAGATGTTGAACAAAGCAAAAAAAGTGTCCATTCCAGATAGTGACAGGCATTTGAATCAAGAATTATCCGGTCACAGTAATTAACACTATTTCTGTTAGACGTTCCAGTGGACACCTTGCACAGTATACTTTTAGCCATGACAAGACAGTGAACTAAACCATTCCGTCTGCAGTTTTGCTGACGGCTACAAATACTATTTCATCAAGGAAACATTCCTTTTCAATATTGGTTCTCAAAAGATCTTTAAGGACATGAGATTTGGATTGAACCATCTAGCTAATGAAACACTAAATTAAGATTAATAAATCAATCAACATGAATTAATTTTCATCTGACAGGGAATTCTCAAAAAAAAATTGGTTTGGATAACAACTCAATCACGGAAGAGAGGTATACATAGCTTGAAAGACTGCTTATCTTGTTCCCAAATAGATTTTTAAATTAGATTTCCCACTGCCTCCATGGTCAGACATACCTAAACCAAGGAGAATATAGAGAAGCTTTCTTTCCTTCATTAATCACGGAATAAATAAAAACATATTATATACCTGCTAGAAGCATTCACTAAATATAGAGCTAAAAGTATGTGGGAGAGTGCAGCAGCTGCTAATGAAAACCTAATAAATGTCATTGTCCTGGGCTGAGGCTGCAGTCTCAAGTAGCTTCACAGTGTCGACAAGAGTAAAGAGTAAAGGTGATTCACTTGAACAGCTTATTACCTTGAATACTCCTTTTGAAAAAAGCTTTGCAGCCCTCACAAGACCAGACCCCATAATGGTAGCCTGAAGCGTAGTCGTTGCAGACAGCACAGTACCGGGTCTCCTTGGTGGACTCCATGGACAGTGTCCCTTTCTCATTGGTACCGGACATCCTCTCCCGGATGCTGTGGCGCCTGTTATCAGAGCTTGGCCTGTTAAGAGCAAAAAATAAGCAGAATTCTTTCAGCTAGGTTAAGTCTCATCCACTCCTTCAGATTGTAAAAAAGCAGAGCAGACCTAGTTTTGAAACGACAGATGGACACAAAAATAATCTTTTATCACCCTCTGTCCTGTTCTAGTTGAAAAGGTGTAGACCCAGTAAGATACAGGAGAATTTCTCACAAATCAATCTGATGTTGTTAGACCTTGTACCTTGAAAAATTAAAAAGCTATTTGATAAATTAATCAATTTTTCTCAAGACATTACAAAGGAATACAAAAAATGAGCATTTTTTTTTGTGTACCTGCTCCTGTCAAAAAGGTTCAGCACAACTGCAGTATCAGTAGGTAGTTTGAGAATCTGAGGCAAAAATCACTTAATGTTTGCACCTGAATTGGCAAGTCACTTACATTATTAATCAAGCTGTTTTCAAGTAATATTGCCCAATTAGAAGTGCAAACTCTCCTTACTTTGTTGAAGGTATAATACTGCATATAACAGTCCTTAGTCTCATCACAATACCACTTTCCTAAAAATTTGTAAGTGGTTTTAGCACAACAAGAAAAGTCAAAAGATATTAAAAATTGTTGCCAAAGAATTTTAGTTCTAGTAATGTATGTGTTACTAAACATATACTAGACATAGTAGACATGCACATGACCCACATGTGCAGTATGCTGCTGAATGAAAACCAGACGAATCTGTAGAGTAAATGGCAATGAATTCACGTCTAGTGAATCTGGTAAGAGGTTATTATGGGTAGCTGCTGCAGGCATGGTAAACAATAGTCAAAAAGAGGAGAGGATGTGAAATTACCAAGAGAACCAGCAGGGAACTCTGGTACTGCTCCTGGAAGGCAAACAGCTATTGCAAAACGAGCTTTCCAGTAAGAATCTGCACTACAAATTGTCCAGGAGACAAATACAACCAGGTGTGACAGCATCAGACAAGCTAAAGCATGAAGGATCCTACTGTTTACAGTAATTATCCACTTAACATATATATTTTAATTGCTGGTTAGTAAACAGGTGGCTCTTATCTCCCCAGAGTCCCAACATTTTCTCAAACAAACATATCCTGGTTTTGAGCCTAGGAGACTGTGGGCTCTCTCTTTCAGATTTCTCCCTGCGTACCTGATTTTGCCTTATTCCCTTCTTCAGCACACCAAAATTTCCTTTATTTTGATGAACCAAGGCAGCTGGCACAAACAGCACCTTCCTGCTCCAAGCCAATCCCCTCCAGTCACTTTTTGATTACTCTACGTATGCTCCACTATCCTCTTTCATCTGGCCAAAGTTCCCTGACATCTCCTGCTGCAGTCCCTCCCAACACCCAAAAGCTTTCTACCCGCCAAAGCCACCTGGATGCTCTCACATGTGCTGCCAGCCATCCCCTCGAGACTTTTCATAGATATAATTTCTGTCCCTGAATACAGCATATTTTCATTGAACAGCTTTGAATGAATATCAGTTATTAGAGAAACATGAGGCTTTGCCATGTTAGATAGCAAAAATTGCTACTGGCATCATTCAGGAAAACTGCGGTTTTTAAACCCAAAGTTTAAAAACCAAAGTTTAAACCCAAACCAAGCCTTATATACCAGCTAATTTTGAACACTTATTTTATTTCTATTACTTATTTAAATAATTATATATATTTATTTACATTATAGATATAAAATAATATATATTATATTACTATTTAAATATTTTTTGTTTCCCTGGCACTTGTGCAACACAGAAGAAACTGCAAATGGTGAAGTGGTGACTTGGCACAACCCTGCCTTTTCAGTGAGATGGGAAAATGAGAATGTCACAATTCTGACAACATGATTTTAACAAACTAGGCGGAGGAAAAAAATCCTTGCATATTTTAGATGTTAAAATGTGAAAAGGTGAAAACAGTATCATTAATAAATCATTATGGATGCAACAAGTACATTGTTCATGCAACTTTTCCAGCCCACCAAACCTAGGTATTTTTTTCATTCTTCTCCAGGTCCTGAATCTTCTTTTGAATTTGCTTTATCCCAGTGCCTCATTTAATTGACCTCTTTTTTTTTAATGCTGGGCACCGATCAAAGCTGTTGCTTCTTATCTTCTCTGCTGCCTGAAGCTAGATCACCTAATCCATCCTCTCAGTGTAACTTTAACCATAATGTGGCTTTTTTAAAAAAATATACTTTTACATGTACATAACTATAAAAATATTTTAGATATTTGAAGTAAAACAGTAAGCAAGCAGATAGCTGTAAATATAATTTTAACAGCAATAGACTAGTCTGTTAGGTATATGTGACCACCTGGCAGATATTAATTATTTTTGGTCTCTTTTTTTTTTAAAAAAAAAAAAAACGGTTACAAATATGCATGTTATACAAGATAAGGTTCCCAAAATTATTTTCATATCAATAAGAAGTACAAATAAATGACAATTTTATAAAGTCTAAATTTTAAGTTATCTTTTTAAAAAAGCACTTTAAAAAAACAGTAAAAGGAAAAAAAAATAAAGTTCCAAAACAATTACATATTTTTGTAGGTGTGTAGTAATTTTCCAACACCACACACACACACAATTACTAAACCAATTCTAGTTTCCTACTTGAATACAAAAGGACACACATCAACCAATAGGTAAAACCAAAACAGAGTAAAGAAATACCAAAAAGTATCAGTCATCACTCAATCCAGATAATTTAAATTTTCATCTTTTCAGAATATTTATCTTCGCTCAGATCAAGACTAGGTTCACAAATACATTTTTATTAAAATTATATTTAAGAATAATTTTAAAATTACTGAAAAATACACTCGGGGAAAATAAAATGTTTTTCTGTCTAGAACAGATAAGAAATCTCATGAAAAATGTACACTCCAAAGAAGATAAAATCCATAAACACAAATAAGGAAGATGCAGCAAAGACCAGTAGGTCAAGGGAGGTTATTGTCCCCCTCTACTCTGCACTGGTGAGGCCACAACTGGAATACTGTGTCCAGTTTTGGGCTCCCTAGTTCAAGAGGGACAGGGAACTGCTGGAGAGAGTCCAGCGAAGGGCAACCAAGATGATTGAGGGATTGGAGCATCTCCCTTATGAGGAAAGGCTGAGAGAGCTGGGACTCTTTAGCCTGGAGAAGAGAAGGCTGAGGGGACACCTCATAATTGCTGACAAGTATTTAAAGGGTGGGTTGAAGGAAGATGGAGCCAGACTCTTTTCAGTGGTTCCCAGTGACAGGACAAGAGGCAACAGGCACAAGCTGGAACATAGGAAGTTCTGTTCAAATACAAGGAAAAGTTTCTTTACAGTGAGGGTGACAGAGCACTGGCACAGGCTGCCCAGGGAAGTTGTGGAGTCCCCTTCTCTGGAGATCTTCAAAACCCGCCTGGATGCAGTCCTGAGTAATGTGCTCTGGGCAATCCTGCTTTCGCAGGGGAGTTGGACTAGCTGATCTCTAGAGGTCCCTTCCAACTCTGACTATTTCCATGATTCCGTGATTTTGCCACGCCGCTTGCAGGGAGTCTGTCCCACGGGTTCTGTCCATCCTCAGTCACCCAACGAGGCCACACTTTCAGAGGGAGGCTGCAGGCAGAAGCAATGAGGCAGTGTGCTCCCTGTAAGCACACACAGGATCCGTGTGTGGTACAAGAGGTCAGAGCCAGGCAGGAGAAGGCCACTGCTCACCCCTGCCCGTGACGCCCATGAGGTTCATATTTGACTTAGACCTCCATGGCTTTCCTGCACACAAACTTGTCACATTGAGAGCGTGCTATAAATCTGTTAACGCAGGCAAAATGAAAGTAAAGACAGCCTCGCTGGCTTCCTATGCCCACCCCCAAAATCAGTGCCTCTCAAGCACCGCTTGAGAAAGCCTTTGCAAACTGTCCTTGCAGAGTCATCACATTCAGGCTCTTGTGAACCACAGTGGGAAGCACATTAAAATACCCTTAGCCCCATCCTCCCCAGAAATAGCATCCTGCCACCCCTTTCTGTTTATACAATGGAATTGAAAGCTGATAATAAATAAACTCTAGCACTTATTAGAGGAGGTGAGGAAGAAATCCTATTGGGAAAAGAGTATCCCGATAACACAGAGCTTGCTAAATCAAAATAACATCTCAAATTTCACCCAGAAATCAGCTGCTAGTTAGTGCACATCACAGACCACTGATGCTGTGTCCTGACAAAAAATAACAGTCTGCTCTTCATCCAGTTTTCAGTTAGGTTTCAAGGGTTAGCCTTCTGGAGAACATAGTGCAACAACCTAACCCCACTTTAATAACTTTGGCAAGATCATCATTCCCAAAATACTATAGCAGAACCTTTTCAACAATTTCTTTTGTGATCTATGCAAACAATAACAACAAAAAGACCAAAAGTTCTTGTCAACTATGTTTACCAAAGAGAAACACAAATCAAAAAGAAAGAAAACCCCAGATAAAGTCCTCCCTCCAAACCTCCTACCAAAACAGAACAGACGAGAAAGCAAAAAACCTCAGAATTTACTGCTCATTTCCAAATGTAATAACACGGCAGACACAAAATGGAAAGTATTTTGGAACCTACAGAGCAGGACAAACTTGTCTTCCATACTCACTTTCATGTGTTTCCACCTATGTGGTATGGAGTCTGCTCTTCAACAAACGTGTTAGCAAACAAGACACCTCTGCTTTAAACATTCACTTATCACCTGCAACTCTGAAGCAGCCAAGAGACCATTAACCCTATCTTGACTATAAGGCAAAAAGAACGTGTACATAAGGGAGTTACAGTTTTGTAATGTAAACTCGTTTTTTTACATCATGGTAATCTGACTGGTAGGCAGGATGAATTTAGGATAACCCACAGTACTCAATCCACCCAACAGCAAGGTAAGGCCCAATTTATTCACAACTCCAGCTCTATCTGAAATAAAGAAATTTCATAGGTAGCAGGGCTTAAGGGAAAAGTTATTTAAGCAGTTAAAGGAGACACCTTGAGAAATTCTAGTTTTCTGAATTTACTTTCACACAAGAAACTTTATTCTGCAGCTATTAAATCTTTCTTACCAGAATGGATGGAAGTTCCCAGTGAAAAAAGCCTCAAAACCAATGGCCATTTCAAATGCAGTCAAGTCTAGCACGAATGCTTTTCCACACATTCGACTTACTATAATACCATTCTACTATTCAATGTGAAATTAATTAACTTGCTCTTAGAATGTGAATTTCTATGTGGGGCAAAATATTTCTGAATGACTATTTGAACAGAATTAAGCGCTTTAAAATACTTTAAAGACATCTCAAGGATAAGTACTGCAATAGGAATGACTAAATATACAAATAAACAGACAATTGCCAAGCACATTAACCGCCTCAAAACTGTACTCTCGGAAAGTAGCTCCAATGAATCTGAAAAAAAAATCTTATGCCATCCAAATTAAAATGTTGGCTTAAAACAAGCCAGGGTTGTAATTAAGCTAAATACAACTTGACAATGGAGAGAGAAAGTCTTAGACGGAGTTGTATATCAAATGGACAGAATCACAGGGTATTTTAGGCTAGATGGGACCTTGGGAGGTGGCCCCATGCCAAGCCAGCACTGGCAGAAGATGGGCTACAGCAACGAGGGTGGGTTCCAGCGATGGGACCATAAGGCGCCATCGATCTTTGGATGATCCTCCACTGGTGATGAAGATCAGCCAGGGCTCACCCTGGGGTCCGAGCGCGAATCATTCCCGATCCATGGCTCTGAGCATGTTTCACTCACACAGCTAAAGTCTCTTCCTCCCCAAAACAGGATGGTTTCGTCTGTCCTACGGAGGAAGAAGGACCCTTGCATAGCTCCTGCCTGAACCATGCCCTAGGAGAGGATTACTCAGCCAGGCCAAACTGTGCCTGGGAGCGTGAAGCTATTGAGCAGTGAGAGCCATTGTGCTGGTGATTGCATCCATGCCCTGGCCTTGTTTAGGTAACTAATATACGTGGAGGCCCTTCTTGCCTCACTGTCCTCAGTTTTTTCCCTGATCATCAGCAAGTTAATGCCTCTGGCTGCAGCATCAAAAATGAGAGTAATGAGCATTTCCCTTAGACAATGATGATGTCCCTTCCAGCTTAGTGCCTACCTCACTAAGCATGACGTTTCAGTTCATCTACAATATCTATATGGGATAAACATAGCTGTGAAAGTTTGACACTCCTGGGTGAAAAGAAGCTGTAGGATGAGAAGGAGCTGGCTGTAATTCAGATCTCTACGTGGACTGTGTGGCCAGCCCCTTCTTTTAGCCTCTCCCACAGCCTTGCACAGGTCCCTGTGTCTCCACAAGTCTTTCCACCAGAGGAAATACAGAGTGCAAATAGGAAGGCCACCAGAGCAGACCTTCACAGCGGGTCCCTTGACACCTGGGACAACAACGTGGGAGGAGACCTTCATTCTTGAGAACTGCTCCTCTGGTTGCTTCATCTCATTCATTTCATGGATTTGGCTCGTATCTCCTCTCCTCCTTCAGGGTGAGTTAAGGAACACCTTAACAGGACTACCTGAGTAGAAGACTCTAAGCTAGTGTAGTGAATGGATGAGGTGAAGAAATAATTGACATAAAGGAATGAGGAGAGACAATAGGAAGAACTACTTTAAAAATAACAGAAGATATATGTGACGGCCAACTAAGAAAAAAAACGGCAAGGAAACCAACTGAAAAGGGGCCAGGGCTCAGTGCAGGGGAAAAACAGGGAAAAAAAAGAAAAAAAAAAAATATAACTGTCAGGAGAGGAATTTAAGGAAAAAAATGAAAAGAAATGAAGTTATATGAAAGTTGAATAATAAAATAATTTTAATCTATTGACAGGGTTTCACAATGTGTCAGAAAATGTATTTTATAGTTAGAAGACCCTGGAATATTTTCTTTAGAACTAGAATAAAATACAATTTTATTTGGTAACAAAAGTAAAATAACTTAGGAAAAACAGCTCAGTATTGACCAAGAAATAGTGGTGTGGAGGACAGGCTCTGTCAACATGAAAACAAAAGCATATCTTCTTAGGTCATCAAAACTTCTTATTCAACATGAAATTAAACATTTCCTTTGGCATTAGCTTTATCATCTTCTTTCATCCTTAACTCTGGTTCATTTTAAAATGACTGATGGAAATGCTATGTTTGGATATGCCAAAATTAAACCACGCCATGTGTGAAGAAAAATCTCCTGTAAAGCTATTTGCTAACATCAGTATAAATTTGCACATCCTTTCAGTCCCTTAAAACTTCATTTTTGACTTTTTTTTTTTTCTCAGATCTGTCACTAATATTTGCAGACTAGATTAACGTCTGGAGAGGTGTGTCTATGAACAGTCACTGTGTGGTCCGTGGCACCTCCACCCACATTTCCTGGAGGTTCTATTGAGGGGAGAGGAAGGGAGCCCAGGCTTCCCGTTCACGTGCTTAATACCTGCATTTGGATGTTTTCAATATTTCCCTCTGCCAGACTTCCACTCCTGAGACCGGTTTTCCATGGTTTACAATTGTGAGCTAATCATTTTGCAGCTGATCCCCTTGACAACACAGAAGTTTGCTCAACTTTCTGAAAAATGTGGAAGCATTTCTTTGGGATGGCAAGGGGGTTGGGTTTAAAAAAGGAAAGAGCTCAATCTGTTTGTCAGTTCAACTGGTGTGAAATTTAAATTCATACCAAAAAACCTTTGGAATAAATACTGAGAAACTGATTCCGTTTCATTTTATTTCTCAGTGCTGTTGGAAACTAATCTACAACTCACTCACAGGGTCATTTTCATTAGTCTTAAGTGAAGACTGGTGGTGTAGCTGTACCTCACAGGGTAGTCTAGAATTCAAACAGTTCTGAAGCAATGGTAATTTTCTAATTTTTTTTCTTATGCACAGGTTAATAATTTCTTTCTGTACATACGGTGAATGCAGAAACACCCACACACATGCTTTATATGAATATACATTAAAAGAAGATTAAGATTTTAAATATAGTATATGGCTGAACTGCACCTTGCAAATGCAACTGAAACCTTCATTATCTTTAATTATATGGCCGTACTTTTCACAGAGCAACAGTTCATTGGTGCACAGAATAAAAAGAATTTATTAAACGAGCAGCTATTCTGCCTTTGGTTGTTTTTTTTCCCTAACTATTCAGTGTCTTGTCCCTTACTATCAGCTCATAGGAATTCAGCTATAACATCAGAATTAATTTCCTTCCAGTATTTACATGCCACTATAGCATTTTAGTGGTTAGCAGGTGCTAATGAATGTATTTTTCCAATACTACTGTGACTTGAAAGGATAAAAAATGCGGCTGAGAGAGATTAAGGTGAAAAGTATATACTGAGTTATGTGCAACCTGAGGTTTTTAAGTACCCACCATTAAATATCATTTTGAATGTTCAGAGTGCTAGTTCCCTTGTCTGCAATTGCAAGGGTAAACGTTCAACACTTACATAAATCAGACTGTGGGACTTCCATTCAGCACAAAGAAAATCACAATACAACACAAGCCTACTTGTGAGGAGTTTGACTTAAATGATTTCTGAACTTAACAGAACCATTTGTGGCAGAATTAGACAGAGAATTTAGTTCTCCAGGCCAGCAATCAGCTGCCTTCACATAATACTTCTTGAAATTTTTGCCTCATTCCCTTTTTTAATTACCAGTCTTTGCAAGAAACTAGTAGAGAATTTACAAACAGTGGCATATTTCACTATATGAGCATGACACACTCCAGAGTTGATCATTTTCATATACTGAAACAGCAGTCCACTTATGATTACCTCATAATTATGAAAATTATTATTATAATAACAATCACAAAGGCACAAAGGGACCAAATAAGATTTACGCAGGTAGCCTTAATTTCAGTTTATTGAAATTATAAGTTTACAAATTACATTTTTTTCCTGTGTGTAGCTTCTCACCTTCTAAAGAGGATATCTAGAAAAACAAAAATGTTACCCTTCCGCCTCATATTTGCAGTCACAGACAGCAGGGCTGGCACATGTTGGGACGCCTCTCACTTGCCTTAACGCAGCAGGTGGTGGCAGGAGATCTCTCTCATTCCCGAGCAGCAGAGGATGTCAGTGATACCTGCTACCAGCTGTAAATAGTGACACTACAAGTCCTTTATTCTACTCCACATTAGGAGAAGAAGTAAAAGCTAGTAAATACACAGAGGTTCCTGCCACTAGTGTCAGTGGGAATGTCTGCTCTGTCCTCCCACAGCTGTTCTTTGCCAAATATTCTCGCTTCACCCACCCAAGTCCTTTTATCCCATTCTTACACTTAATGTCCACCTTTGGGCTTTTCCTTTCAGTCTGTCTCCCTGTCCAGAAAGGACAAATTCCTCTCCTCCAGTGCCTGGACTGACTCTGCCTGGCTACTTCTCCCATGCCCAGATGGCTCGCAGGTGCCTCAGCCAAAGCTCCTCCTTCTCCCTCCATCACTACTTATTTTCCTCATGTCCCAGGCAGGAAGGTTCCACTCTTCTGCCTCTCTCTGTACCCTTTTAACCTAATCTGCCAGGATTAGTTAGCTCCTGTTAATCTTAATATACAATCCTACTTTCCTTTGACCTGCCCCACAAGTTCCATAAGCACATACTGAGATTTGTAACAAAAGAAGGATTGAGGGACCTTAGTATTGCGATTTGTTGACCACATATAACTCGTTAATCATAAAAGGACAAAATTATATATTTTTTACCAAGGCTGAACTTAAAATTTCTGAAATTCTGTGGTGAGCATCTCATTATAAGTGCTATGAACTATCAACAAGAAAAAACTATGATGTTTCAGGTCAGTCCAAACAAAATTAAAATATTTTAAGGTTAAAAGAAAAACCCAAAACCAAAACACTAAACCAAACAAACCTCACAAAACTTTCTTCATAATGCCTTTAAAACTATGAAATTTTATTTACCTATTTGGCCTTGCCTTATATAATTTCTACTTCTGCCTTTTCTCCTCTGGACTGAGGCTGCACCTCTTATAAAGCAAGCCCTCATCACAGTAACCACTCCCACTGGAGCCCTGAGCTTCTGTGTGCCAGGACACTTTGCTCATGGGATAAAATTAGGGCCAGAAACACAGCTTTGAAGAACCATTTGAGAGATCCCACGCAAGCCATAATATGTGATAAATGCCATAGTAGTTCTTGCCAGAATTTCATTTCTGAAAAAGGAAAATACATTGCCCTCTTATTAATCTTTTTAAGACTATTGAAATTAGCACAGAAATCTCGTTTCTGCAAAGAAAAAGTTCAGATGAGAAAATTCCTTTTTTCATTTTCGAGGAAAAATGTTTTCTTTGGGATTTTCATTTTGCAGAAATCTTGATTTTCAAAAGTTTCGACAGAAAGATATTCAAACACCAAGACATTTATTTTCACACAATACACATTTACAAAGAAACAAATGTGTATATAACAAGCTAAAAGAATCTAGAGACGCATCCATAGGTACAGTTCTGCAGTGTTAGGCAGGAGCAGAAGGTACTGCTCACTCCACCGTAGTCAAACTGCCCTGCAGTCTCGATGTCAAAGTGACATAAACAGACCTACAGAAATTACATACTCTGCAATCACTACATACTGCCATTCATTAAAGCAGGGACAGAGTATGGCTTAAAAGACTATATATCTAGACCTGCCCCATGGGAACTTGTTTTAAAGTGCCCTTACAACTTTTCCAATGATTAAGCCTCTCTCTGTGGACTGTTTACTGCTTCACTGTCTAATGTCCAGCCTAAATTCTCTCTGCTGGAAATTAAGCTCACTTGTCTTCAGCTATTCCCAATTAGTGCGGAGAACAAGTCAGCCGCTGCCCTCTTAGTACACACTTTTCCCTTTGTAAGGTTCCTGCTACACCAACTCTCAGCCTCCAGCCTTCCTTCCAGAGTCTTCTCTCTAATTCTCCCATCTTCCTGCTGCTCTCACGAGGACTTGGCTTGCTCCTTAGTGGGCATAAAACTCTGAAAGAGGCCTCGCCAGTCTCTCCTAAAACAGTGTATTGATCTATTCATCTCTTTTTCTGCTCAAATAATAAAATTTGACTTTTCTGCAAAAGGTCACCCTGTTGCCTCGCATTCAGCTTATGATCTTCTCCACCCCTTAGATTATTTTGTATTCTGCAGTCCTTTTCCCTACTTAGTAATTCCTCAGTTATTATATTTGTGCATTAGATTTTTCCTTCCCAAAGGCTGGGCACTGTTCTGACCCTTAGTGAATTTGAGAAATATTTAATGTTTCAGATTCTGTTGTGGTAAACAGCACTAGAAAAATGTTCTCTTACATACTTATATTTCAAGTGGCCCATTGACAGATGTCTGCTGCTTTTAACAACTGACAGATGCCATTTGCTTATTTAAAAATTAATGGTACTATTTTATCGTTGGAGTAAAATCTCTGCAAATTATTGTTTTGATGTGTCTTTTGAATCCCTGATCACTGGATGATCCTCCTACT
The DNA here is from genome assembly GCF_000708025.1 of Charadrius vociferus. NCBI lineage: Eukaryota > Metazoa > Chordata > Aves > Charadriiformes > Charadriidae > Charadrius > Charadrius vociferus. The sequence continues at coordinate 840,923 of NW_009648157.1, read as the reverse complement.
CTTTAAGGAACAATACTAGTGAAATAAACATTTGGATCCTATTCCCCAGGATCCACAATAATGACCAGCCAATTTGCTCAGGGTTTCTCTGCCTATTTCTGCCTTCTGCCAGGCACAGTTTCGCCTGGGCACTCTCTCTCTCTGACATGGTCTCTCCCATTCAGTTAGTTCAGCTATCCCACACACTCTGGTGTATGAAAAGTCATATAATCTGAGGAAACACTTTAATCAACTGTCTAAAAGCATGCCATATTTGATGAAAAAGCTTCTAACAGGCAAAGTGCCTGCATTTTGCATAGATATGATTTTCTGGCAGTGATACCAAGTTGGTGTGTGGCTCTGGGGACAGACGCAACAGGGGCCTGAGTGTGGCAATCAGCTGTGCCCACAAGTGTGTCAAAGTGGAGGGCCTGGAGGGCAGGCACTCTGGAAACGTGGACACAGGACATCTCAATTTAGTGTAAACAATCTGGAGAATGAAATAGGTTTGAAAAGCTGGAAGCATGAAAAACACAAAAGGCCAGCTTCAGCTGACAATCTCTGGTATATATCTTCCACAGCTTTCACACTTTTAGAAACATCTAGTCACCCTTGTCTCCATTAAAGTTATGCTAAGCCTCAAAGACTAAGCTGAAAAGCTGCACCGCTGTATTTCTTATATGAGCCTTAGAATAAAGATCTGGCTTTTGTGGAAAAGCCGAAGTTCAGCCTTTCATATAAGAATATACTGTATCCACAAGTCTTTTCTTCAGGTTTCAATGTTCCTAGCAAACTTTCTTCAGAATTAATCAGTCACAAGGCTATTTTTTTGTCTTTTTTAACTTTCAGATAAACTAGCACAATCCTACCATCTGAAAGGAAAAGGTTAAATGAACTCAATAGATTGGAAAAGGGTGTCTCAGGAAGTGCTGTCAGATTCTTACACTTACCTCCAGACTATTTCAAATGTAAATGCCAGCAAAAACACAGGAATCAGTCATAAATCTTCCTTCACCATGCCTTTATAGGACTTTTATGGGCTCATGTGTTCTTTTTATTCTTAGGCAAGCCTCTTTCCGAATACTTCAGATGCATACATTAAGACTGCAGTTTAACCAATTACCTAAAGCTTCATTAAATTCCCAGGAAAATCTTTCAATGACCAACATTAAACAAGACATTTTTAAAGAAAAATGCTTGAAAGATATAAAACCTCTCCTTTACACCCACCTCAAAATGTATGTTAAATAGGTATGCAGATTTTATAACACAACATTACAATTTAGATAACATTGTTTCAAAAATTCCAATCTAAACCAATCTAGAATTTCAAATGGCTCTTTTTCTTTAAAATGACATTTTAAATGGAAAATGTAACTGTAAGGGGTATGCTGCATTTGAAAATGAACTTTTGAAACAAAACACTGGTACAGCCACATATGGTCCCAACAAAGAAATCAGAGGACTCTAGGCCACAGGAAAATAAACCCTGGTGAAATAAAAGACTACTTAAAGTAGTGCTTTTAAGTTCATCAAAGTGCATGCAGACCTCTGGAACCAACTGATATAAAGCACAGAGGAGAGCCAAAAATCTACCACCGAGGCCATCTACGAGACACCCTATGCCGACTGCTAGCAAGAATACAGGAAAAAGACTAAACGGAGGTGCGAAGCCCAAAGACACGATATGGGCTGCAGGGAAAGAACCGGGCACTTGGGAAAATCTGACACCTGCATGTAAAAATGCTTGGGTACTTGACCCAGAACATGTGGTTTATCCACAGCCCCTAAACAGTAAACCCTAGGAAGAGAGGTTCTGTACTCCTTGGACTAAGTGCACAGTCTAGGGCCCAGTGAAAGAAAAAAAGGAGTTCCTAAACATACAGATCCATTTGTGCTTAAGCCATTTTCATCAAACCAAACTACTAGTAGATGGCACCCCCACAATACCAGTAACACAAGCAGATTAACTCCCTCGCAGGCCACAGCTGGCCTGCAGTGCCAGAAGCAGACGAAAGCCAGTCCAAGACTGGTACACTGCACATTGTGGTGCGACACTTGATCGACAGCTGAAAAAACAGAGGCACCAGTCCTACCCGATGCCTATGTACAAGGAATATGCACCCCAGAAATTCAAATACGACTTGAAAACATGACAAGCATAACAGAAGGGACAAAAGCACATGGCTGAGCATTACCAATCAAAGGACGGTGACAAAAGCGTGACAGAAAGCAAAAATATAGCCAGTCTGAAAACACATCATACCAGCCAGTCATTGCACACAAGAAGGGCTGTATTTCACCTGCAGAGCTGGCTGCTAAAAGTGTTCAGAGCACTCTACTGCTGTCAGGCCAACAGAATACCTCCTGTGTTTTGTAGCTTGTTATATACTCTTTTTCCTCCATTAAGAAAAATTAACAACAAATTATATCAAGTTTCAGTCTTGAGAGGTCTGGACCCTATTAGGGAAGATGCAGACCTCAAAGTAGCATGCTTTAGTTTGTCCTTTCAGTCAAAATGCAGGCAAGACGGATGCACAGAAATGAGATGCCTCACAAAATCTGGGTGGTTTGTGGGGAAACGTTGCTCCAGCTGAGGTACCTGCCTCATACTTATCCTCTGGAAAGTGCTGAATTCAACTTCACGTGCCAATTCGTTCTTTGACTGTTAATGAACAGCAAACCATGTGATAAACATGTTCGAGTTTTTAACAGAGCAGTGAAGTCTGGCAAGGCCGTGTAGCCTATTTGTTAGGTGTGTGCTAGCTTTATAAGGCCAGGCCCTGTTGACATCCAGTGAAATAAAATACAACTTATCTATTACATTTGTCATAGAGGATGTCCAGAAACAGAAAATTACATAATATAAAAATATAGTTGAAAGTGTAAGAAAATAAAATTAATAAGAAATAGAACCCAAACAGATTGTTATATAGATGATACCTTTTGAGACACCCCCAGCAAACATTTTCAAATTGATTTTAAATTTCCTAGATCCTACAGCTCTCCTTCCCTTCAAGGAGAGCCGTAAGTGTTCAGCACCTAAGTAACCCCTAGACATCAATTCTGAAATTTAGTGTCAAAGGCTACAAAGGCTGTAATTTTTCTTTTTGTCCAAGAAGTAGTAACTGCAAACTTTTGCCAAACTGGGCAGTCTTGTTCTCCCTTCATTTCTGGCCATAGACACTTAGGCCCAGAGCAGCAAATTAATGCTGTTCAACACACAGTTGACTTGAGGCAAGGGAGGAGGCCAGAAAATGCAGGGCGAAGAAGGAAGGTTCCCAACTGTGTGTTCACATTGGCTTACTAATGTAGCCACAGGAATGGTGACCAGAAATGTGACAGGGGAAAAACTCTTTCAGTGGCAGCTTTCAGTTGATCACACTAACAGTTACATTGCAACAGCATGAAGTATTAAAATAGCAGAATGAAAAACTGGACTGTGTTCTTTTCCTCATTCCTCTGTATCTTCTCTTTCCTGCTTGTAGACTGCAGATTTTTCTGTCTTTTTTCATGTGTAGGTGTCTCAATCATCAGTACTAAACAAATATTAAATAGCAAGTTTTACATATCTACATTGTCTAAATTATGCCAACGGAGCTAAATTATTCATTCAGATAGTGTCTACAGATAAATTTGCATATGCTGACTATGCAATTGATAGTAAGCAAAGAGAACATGGCTCATGAAAAGTAAGAAATATATTCATGTAGCCAACTGCCATATGTGTTTGCAAAATTGCATGTTGACATTTTTGGGGGGTAATTTATGCAGCAATGTGTGAGAAATTAGGGCTGTGAGAAATCCATGCACCTGCCTTTTGTATTGGTGATAATTTGGTTTCAAGACATAAAGAAGTTGCAGTTTGTTTTGGCAAATCCATGTCACCTATTTCTGTCATTTCTTATTCCTCACAGCAACAGAGAATAAGCTCAGGTGCTTCAGAGGTGCCGCAATACAGCACCTCATTAATCTTCTCACTTTTTATTGTTGGTAGACAGTAATTGCTTCCTGCCTTATAAATTACAAAGGAAGGAAAAAGTCTATTAGATAGACAAATTCATGCAGAATTAAATGTACAGCGTTATGGACACAGCAGTCGCACTTCCGTCGTGGCATTTAAAAACATATTATTACCTGTTCACATGGGACACACAAAATACCCATGTACTACACACAAGGAACCCCTGCTGAATCTTACCTTTTTCATCTTTTCCAGATGTGCATATAAATGAAAGGGGAAAAAAAACCCACCCAGGTTTGGTGCATAATGTTCTTTAATGGCTACCTATGGCAGAAAAACCACCTATTTACTCATTTTTAGCCAAAACATTCTCTGCTTCATACAGCTGAATGTTGGAAGTGGATGTTGCACTAAGCTTGTCACGGCAAACCTATTAACCCACCGTGGTCCAGCCCAAACCTCAAGAGGAAACCGGTGGTTCCGTGGAGCTGAGGCTGGCAGCCGACTGCCGCACATCCCTCCTCTCTTCTGCTCTGGGAAGGCCGGCAGCATCCCATCACAGCCACTCAGCTCCTCATGGCATTAGGACTAAACAGTAGCCACCAGCTATGACTCACCTTTCTTCAGAACAACCTGACAGACTTTGCATTTCCTCACACCAAAATGGTCACAAAAGTTTCCAGCACTCTGTATTTCAGACATTACTCTTCCACAAAATTATCTGAATGAGGAGCAGGTTAGGACACAACACCAGGCTTTCGTCTAGGCTTACTGTGGTATAAATATGACTACAGTTAATGATTGATTTTCAAACAGTCCATGTACTCAAAAGTTTATGAAAAATATTCTATAAGACAAAGAGGTCAATATTTGAATTATTGCCCAAAGGCTTCTATTCTTTGATTTATTTCCTTTTGAGCTTTAATTTTGTTCTAATCTTAATAAAAGTATTTTGAAATGTCAATAACAATTTTCAAATTGTACTGTCTTTCTTCATATGGTTCCATGTAGCAGCTCAGGTATTTATTTTTTAATTCAAGCACGTAGCATTAGATATCCAAGCTTGAAATCATAGTCACTTGATTTCACACACATATTTATACAGATTTGCAGATGATCAAGCTAAATAACTCTAACCAACAACAGTCTGTTGCCAAATCCAGAATCCAAAACCAGTTTCAATCAGGTTATATTGGAAAGTATAATACATAAAATGGAAAGATAAGACAACAGTGCAGAAATTCTGACTGAAGATTTCTTAATTGTGTCTTCATTCTCCAGCCTCAGCGCTGCTCCACAAATCCCAGTGAGAGTTGTCACGCGAGACATATTCTTTATTCCTGTTTTCACTTCCTGATAAAATGTGGAGAACCCTTTGCATTCCTACCCAAGAGCTCAGCTCCTCTCCAGCTCCATACTTTGGAGCACACATCCCACAGGAACTGAACAACAGTGTAAGCGTATGCGCAGGTAAGTACACAGAACTCTGCATCATGGTGCATAAGAAAAGGCTTGCTGCTCCACATGTTAGTGACTCAGGAGATAAGAAAAAGATAAAGGAAAAGAGAGATAAAGAGCATTCCACTCCTGATATGATGCAGCTCTACAGACCCACAAAAATCCACCAAACACAACTGGCATCAACTTTTAGTTGAATTTACAGTGTATGAATAGGTACCTGCAAGTAGGTTTTGGGTTACATTTGATTCATATTCAAAGCACCTTCTAACAAATGGTTTGGGTTCTGCTTTGTTTAGGGAAACGGGAGATATTTTTCTGAATTTGTCAGATGGAATTTAGCTAAACCCCTTGATACATATGTGCAGATGAAAAAAGCAAAAGGACATATTCTCAGACAAGAAATTGAACTGGCTCAAGTTTCATCCTATGAGCTTAAGCAATTGTTATTATTTATTTACAAAAAAAAATTTAAAAATTATAATTTCAAGTTTAGCAGCAAGTTTCCTAATGCAATATTTTATTTTTCCTTTAAAATCCATCAATTCCCCTCAAAGGTACTCTGTAGTAACTACAAGAATGTAATAAGGTAGCCTTACTAAATTAATGAATCACAGGAGTTCAATCTTTTGTTATGGATGCAGTATGTTCTCATCATTACAAATTCATTTGGTCTGAAAATACAGTTGAAATGGTCTTATAGATTAGATCTATGCAAAATCATATTCAATAGGAATTAATCTTCTCTAGTGGGGTGTTAATTCAGTTCAGTATTAGACTTCAGCTAACAATATGAGAATTAGTATCTGATCTTCTGTGTAGCTGAATCTGTACTGAACTTCAAACTTATGTCAGAACCTCTGATTGCAAGTATAAATTATTTTTTTTTGCTGCATAATCTTGTACAAGTCATCTTCTTTCTATACAGCAGCTGTCCACATGTCTAATGGTAGAAATATAGCACCTCACATCCTCAGAACATCCAAGGATTAAACAGGCAAAGAAAATAGCTTGAGAGTACCAAAATGGGAATCTAAGGAATAAAAGTAGCTGTTCAATTAAGTTTTCCCCATGACAATTTTAGTGTAAAGCCTAACACAAACAAAAACCTGGAAAGCACACTCCATTCATTTTCTAGTTGCAGAAATACCTGTTCTAAACATTTCTGTAGTGATTCCCTCATGATTCACAGTACTCAGTAAATAAAACCTCCATTCCTTGACTATGCTGAGACGACTGAGGTGTACAGTAAAGATGGGGATTTCAGATTTATTAAACACTGAAATACTTTACTTCCTTTCTGTTAGATCCATATTTCTTTTTTATTTCTACTTGGCATATTTTAGTTGGACTAACCTACGTCTAGCAGTACACTTTTTAAGGAGTCTCAGTTTTCACAAAAACAGTCTAGAATATATCTTACACTCAGAGATATAAGTTGTACGGAGAACTCTGATTTTGAATTTGGGATTCAGAATGGGCCATAGGACACAGATGTTGTCCTTGTTTTTTAAAATTTGCCCCTTAATGTCATCAGAAAAGGACCAAGTAGTCAGCAGACACAGACCTGAGGAATTTCTCTGAGACAAGGAGACTTTCCCCAAGTAATCTGGTATCAAGTCTACCCTACAAAGACCACCTCCAGACTCCACTCATTTTAGGCTGTTATGCGACTTAAACACGGGTCTCGTCAGAAGTCATAAAGCGGAGCTTTTGGAGACCTATTCTCACTTATTTTTTACCATCTCTCTCCTGTAACTGTCTCTCTCCTGTAATAAATGAGAGAACTCATTTTGCTCTGCTCTCCTGGATTTTAGTTCTGGAACAACCTGGAGGGACCGCGCAGAACCGGGGCCAGTCTCAGGCAATGCAGCTGTCAGGTTGCTTGCCATTTCCAGACAGATCCACATTTGTTGACAATAAAGTGAATTAGAGAGAGAGGAAATAAGGCATGTATGAGTCAGAAAATGGGTCATACATGAAAACAGCTTGAAGCTATTAATACCTAATGCTGCCATTTAATAAATAATAAAGAAGCTAATGCTAGCCATACAGCAATGTTTTTAGATCTTCTTGAAAAGGCAGTCTTGGCCTAGATGATTTTCCTAAGTGCTTTTGGAAAAAAAAAAAAAGGGATATAGACAGCGTTTAATATTTGCTTATGCACTGATTTTTGTACTGAAAAGCATCTCTCCCTCTGAAGAGTAAAATCTTCAGTGCTTTGCTAAAATAAAACCAGCAAAATCCTTCATCTTGAGTAAGGAATACAATGAACTGAGGGTCATATCTCAGAGTTCATGTCAGAAGCAAATTAGAGAACATGAAAAAGTGGAGCACTAACTCCTTGCTTCTGTGCAGTTATCCCTTACCTACCTATGAAACAAATAAATGCAAGGTAGCTGGACATAGAATTCCATATAAGGACTGAAATAGAAATATATTTATACTGTATTTTTTCCGAGAAAAAATGCTGGGTATGTGCGTTTAACAAGCCTATAAACCATTTCTGTTCCATTTCAGATACTGTGTTTAGTAATACCATTGTTAGTTTCCAAAATCATACTCACTGACTAAGAACCTACTCAATATTTTGGATGTTTTCACCCTTGCTCATTTGTAGCCTCATGTCTTCTTTCTTATTCAAGCCTGCCCTGAAAACAGTCTTGTCGATTTTCCACATGCAATTTTTAATAGCACTCTTCCTTATAACAGCTGGGGACTTCACAGACACCGATGAATGTTTATTCATAGGGGTCCTGTGTGGTAAAGCAGTAGTATCTTCAATTCACATGTTAGGACATTAGGCAGAGACAGAGAAAGATATACGCACACAAATTTAGTTCTGTCATGTTTCAGCTTTAGGAAGGCTGATGTCCCAATCTTACTGATGTAACTTTATTATATTTTCTCTGTGCACATGAGAAATACCAAGGCTTTAAAGAAATTAAACAATTAATGCCCAAACCAGGATCTCATTGAGTCCTGAGTGGTGGTTGGTGTTTCAGGAGTGATGGAAGCTCATATCTACAGCACTGACCTCTGCCACTTGGGCTATTGAACAAACCAACAGCCGGGCTTATTCATCACCTTCTGGGTAAATCTGTAATAGACAGGAATAAAATGCAAGAGATGCACATACCTGCTGAGAAGAAAATTATTCTACATAGGCCCTGCTCCATATTTCCTGTTTCTCGCTGTCAGCCTTTTTATTTTGCCATGCTCTGCAACATGCACTTGCTCTGTTTCAGTCCTGTTTCGGACCATCTGCCTCCAGTTCAAGTCTCAGTCCCTGACTACCTTTAAATTCCACTCTTTATCTCCAGCTCACTCTTCTTCTAGAGTTTCTCCTTCACCTTTACTTTTCTGGTCCTCCCTGAACTCTTCCAGGTCCTTATACAATATCTAGTTTCTCCTACTAGAGCACTCCCTCTTTTCTTCATTTGTGTTCTATCTGCCAGTTCACAACAGCCTGCTACAGCACCTCACCAGAGATGCAAAGTTTCTACCTTACCAGATCCACCGGATTTCTTCACTGGCCTCACTCTGTTCTTCAACAAGACCATCTTTATTTACTCCTCATCCCATCTTCCCATCCTGCAAGCTTAGTTTTTTACTGCATTTTGCTGGCGTGACTTTTTCCATGCTCTTTAGAAATAACACAGATGAAGCAGAAAGACACTAAAAGGAGGAGAGAGACCATTTTTCTCATTCCCAGTGTAGTGAGATATGGGCTGCATAAACGAACTGTAAGGTGGGTGGGAAATGACTGGACTGCTAGTTTCAACAGGTTTTTGTCAGCAGTTCAAATTTGGCCAGGTTCTAGTAACATTCAATCAACACTGTGCAACCAATACTGAGGTGAACATTGCATTAACAACAAGGATGAAGGGAGAAATTGCACATTCAGAGGGTGGATATGCTGCCAATCAGAGGGATGTCAATAGGCTGGAGAAATGGCCCAACAGGAATCTTGTGAAGTTCAACACTGGAAAATGCAGACCCGTGCACCTGGGATGGAATAACCCCCTGCAGAAATACAGAAGGGTCTGGAAAGCAGCTCTGCAGAGAATGAACTGCGGGTGCTGGCGGAGAAGTTGAACAGGAGTCAGCAGTGTGCCTCGGCAGCAAGGAATG
>NW_009648157.1:810393-831372 GCF_000708025.1 Charadrius vociferus | reverse complement strand
CAAATCCTGGGCTGTGCTAACATAGACAGGAGGCTGAGAGCAAAGCTTGTTCCCCTCTCCTTGGCACTTGCAAGACTGCGTCCAGTTTGGGGCGTTCAAGCTGAAGACAGCCTTCGACAAACTGGACCAAGTTCAGTGGGCCACCACCAAGATGAGGAGGGGGCTGGAACAAATGACATATGAGGAGATGCTGAGAGAACTGAATTTGTTTGGTCTTCAGAAGGGAATGCTAAGGCAGGATTGGATTGCTGTCTTCAACTTTATAACGGGAAACTTTAAAGGACATGGAGCCAGGCTCTTCTTGGAGGCACACAGTGAAAGGACGAGAGACATCTGAATATTGTGATTATACATTAGGAAGAAGTTTTTTCACTGTGAAAGTGGTTCAGCACTGTAACAGATGGTCCTGTGTAGATGTGGAGTCTCCATTCCTGGATATCCACAAAACTCAACTGGATAAGGGCCTGAGCAACCTGATCTAATTTTGAAGTTAGCCCTGCTTTGAGCAGGGTGTTGACCATATAATCTCCAGAGGTACCAAACTTATACAACTCTGCGATTCTCATCTCTCAGTAACTTGCCTCAGCCCACGGTAACATTTGCAGAGAAAGCCCTGTTCAAAAGCTGTGCAATGAAGCAACCTCACATGTTTTGTCACAGAAGGATGCTTTTGCAATCAAGTCAATATATAATCACTGAGAGAGGATGGAGCATGCATGACACATGAAGTTTCATGTAACTTAGCTATCAAATACAAACAACTTCCCACTGTGAATAGTGAGACACTTTAAGAGTTTGTAGCTTAAATTTGAGTAGGTGTTCTGGGGAAAATCAAACAAAAATAAACCTAATTTGACAGTATCCCCACACTACCAAATACCAGAGCTATACCTATAATACAAAGGTGTCTAGGCTGCCACATGAAAAGGATTTGGGGTGATTTTGCATAAGTATAGCAAAATTATCTTTTCCCTTCATGATATTTAGAAAGTTGAGCCCTATTTTGTCAAAAAGTTAAAAAAAATAATACCTAAAACAATCATCTAACACTGAAAATATGAGCCAAAGCTGGACAACATAAGTAACCAAAAAAGAGAAGAACCTAGGCAGACTTAATAATGAGCAGTGTTACTAGAACCATCTATAAATAAAGTGGAGTTTTGTCCCCGGGGGCTTAAAAATTTCTCTGCAGAATGAGATTTATTTCCACTTTGTTTGGGTTCTTTATTGCTTTGACCAAGAAGAAATAGTAATAGTAACAACTTATCAATGTGCAATCTGCTTTAGCATTGTTTGACTTCTTAAGCTGCAATATGCTTGGCAGATATTCTTAATATATGCCTCTTACAATTGTACTGGCTCTGATATTGCCCTTAGAACTTTCAGCTATGTTATTTTATATGTGCTTCTATCTCACCATCATTCACCATGAATCAAATTAGAATGCTCTCAGATTTTTAATATTCTGCTGAACACCATTTTCAGGATTTGCATGCTTTATCTGCTTTATCTCTTATTGATACCCTTGTAGATGAAAATTAGATTATATTTCTCATAGCATGCCAAGACAAAGCTATAAATAAATCCAAACCATGCAAAAATATTGCAAGGTAATAAACATGCTACGGTGGCTCATATGTTGGCAACACACACATTTTTCCTTGCTTGTGTTTATCAGTCTGGCTGAAGGAGAAGTATCATTTTACTGCAGAATGGAAGCAAACAGGCAAAGTTGTTTTTTGACATATTAGCTCCCCAAAGATACCTAGATTTAGTGCACACTCTCAGCCATAGTATTGTTTGCCACCGCTACAGTTTCCTGGATACAAGGATTCTGTAACGTGTTATTTGAAACAGGGATCTTACTGTCAAGTTCAAGTTGTAACTAATAACCAAAGCAGGGAACACTTATCTGAATTAATTTTCTTTAGACACCAGCTGATACAAGTTACTGAATAATAACTAGATACGGCTTGATCAAGATAGCTCAACAAAGCAAATGTTTTAGGAATGCTTACTAGCTTTATAAACTGAAAACACAGATGACAAGGCATCACATGACATTTTATTTCTGCCAAAGATCAGATTTTAGAGTACTTGTCTTAAATAGTAAAACTAAATGATGAAGTTTAGAGTTAGCACCTTCTAAGCTTCCATCTGATTACAGATCAACTTGAAAAAAAAGTAAGTTTCTAAAAACTGGAATATTTTTCATGGATTTACGAATGAATACATCTTGTCTCATAAACTTGAATTACATTTAAACTGAAAAAAATTAAAAGAAAAAAGGGAAATGGGAAGAAAGCAGTAGGTATGAGGTATTCCAATTTTAGCAGGGCTATATGTAAAAACCACAGTGGAGGCTATCTGGAAATCATATTATGAGTTTCTGAGTCTTATGATTTAAGATTTGGAGCCTAAATTTTATGCTGCATCTTCTCCTGCAGCCACTGCATTCTGCACAGCATCTTCCTAACTATTTTTATTCAGCATGAGCTGAGAATTTTCCTGTGTTGCAGTAAATTTCCCTTCCTCTTCCTTCCTAGCTTTGACACCCTCTTTGTAGCATCCTAGAAAGTTTTCCATAGTCATGTCATAGCAGCACAAATCAGTGCTGAGGTGTGCTGCACTAATTAAAGCAGTATTTCTGCAAGATAGTAAGTAAGAAAATAAGAGGGAAGACTGGAAGTAGCAATCGAATTGGACATTTGCACTGCAGATTGTCAAGACATTGAAAAAATCTTCAAAGCACAAGTACAGCTTTTCCCTAGAAAACCAGTTAAAAGCAGTTTCCCTTTTTGGATGCGATGATCATGATGGACAAATACACTGCTTACTCACATAGCTTATGAATGGGAAGTGAAATGGACAGGCATTACATGCAGCCCAGTGCTGCCTAGATGCTCACTGGTGTGTCATCCTCAAAGGGAGAGGAAGGCTCTCTCTGCTGTGGCATTCAACACTTACTCGACACAGCTGCCTGGGTCCTGGGAAGGTAGGTTTTGACAGTTGGCAGCGTTGTGAGACAGCAGCACAGGAAACAGAATGTGACGCATTCCACCCATGTTGTGTGATTCGAGATGGACTGCACTCCTGCACGGTCTTTGCAGACTGAAATTCCACCCTCTGGATGTGAAGTGGTTACATACACGGCTGTTTGCAGTTAGTCACCAACTGCTTGTGGAAGAAGTCCTCCGAGTTACTTCTGACTTTCAACCTTTACTGTTATTTTTAACTTTTGCTAATGGCTTCCATGCCGTGAAGAAAAGGAAGGCATCTTTTCTTATTTATATAGATGCTAGCTGCTGTGTCATTAGTTAAGATTGTCACTGCCATGGTTGGAAGACTACTGGAACTGCTATGTACATCTATCAAATAGGATTTACATTTAGGACAGTCATATTTAAGCTCCCTGTTTTCTGAGGACCATATTTCCTTTTTCTAGTAAAAGATTAAAATAAAATGCCCAGATCACTCCTGTATCCAATATTGTTATCAATATCTTGTCAAGGAAGAAGATTATCCTGCAGATTTACAATCTTCTTGTCTCTAACAGGTATCATTGTAAGTATGTGGTAGGTTAAATCTGGCAAGCAGTATCTCACACAGCCGTAGTCTTGCACCAGAAGAAGAAATATCTTGAGTCAGGTGATGTAAGAACCCTCCCAGCAACTGGAATCTGAGCTTGGCAGAAAAGCCTTGCCTTGCCCAGTGTCACATTGATCAGGGTTCCCAATGAGCTGTGGTAAGTGGTGACCTTTTGCAGTTCACTGGAAAGGCCACCCAAATACATAGGGATAGTCTACCACCTCAGAGGCGACTTCTCTCTGTACAGCAAATTTTACAAACTGTCTCTGTAATGAATGCAATGAACGCAACACGTTAAACGAGAATGTTGAAGGACAGCATCTCCTCTCTAATCTCAGCTCCGATATCTGAAGAGATAACAGAAAACTCCCTGCAGACAAACCTGGGAGCTCATGATTAGTTTCAGTGTTTCATTGTCAACAATATCAAATTATCAAAATTATTACAAAATTATTAAAATCTTAATTTATTAAAAGAAGTGGGTGCACTTCAGTTGCAGGACCCTTCTCCTCTGCATTTGTTTGGAGCTATGCCCTAGCTCCGCTTGGCCTTTCTTGTTGGTTTAACAAAAAATGCTGGCATTTGATGTTCACTTTGCAATTGCTGAAGGAATTGGTGCCAGCAACTAATGCCTTCCCTATCAGAGCAGATATGGCCAGCAGTGTTTGTTGTTTCAATAGCCTCAGAGCAAGAGTGATCAAGGCCAATGACACAGAGTCAATTCCCCATCTTCCTCTCAAGGGACATAGTGCAGTGTCTATCTGAAAGGAGATTACAGGTGGTGACCCCTTTGAGTCTTTAGAAACAGGAGACATATGGGTGGGATTAATTTCATGTAACTTTGGACATCACTGGGCATCCATCTCCATGCTGTAGATATCTGTACCAGAACGAGTCACTCCAGCCATCTTTATAACACAGAAAGAGAAAGTAGCACTTTTAGAGCCTAACACACCTGCTCTATTTTAACCAGGTACCTTAGAAAGAGACAATGCAGGTGTGTTCACAGTGCCTCTTTCTCTCTGCGTCTCCACACACTTAGAAGGGAGTCGATATGAAGGTTTGACGCTGTTGTCCCTGCTGCATGCCATTTGAGGTGTTCTAGGTGATGACCCTCACTGACACCCACCGCCTACTCCAAAAAGGTATAGCTACATGGTAGGTCATGTGTCATATCTGTTAGATCCATCTGACCTTACAGCCTCTCAAACAGCACCAAATGCCTAAGGAGTGAAAAACTGAATAAAGACCTAGGTGTCTACATGTCTTCAGACAAACCCCATCTACATGTGCTGCCTGAACAACCATGCTTCTAGCCACAAGTTTTAAATCCACATGGAAAGGACTTGGTATATGGAGCAGTTCCTCAGTCTGGGGTTTATGCAAAAAAAATACATCTGCTAAAGAAGTGAAGAAAGTTTTCTTCAATAAGTAGAAAACTTCAAAAAGGAAGCTTAGAGAGAGCAGGTGAAATCCATCTCCCTGCCTTGGCAGAAAGGAGGATAATGAGGAAGCATCACAGGTCCTTTACCCCCTTCCATCGCTGCCTGGCCTTATTCAGGGCACAAGGAGGCAAAGAATACATGTGGTCCTCAACAATATGCGTTGGTGACTTTATGGTGCAAGCACATGGGCAGCAGGATCCATATCAGCACATTCTCTAAGAGCTGCAGAAACAGCAAAGTTGGTTTGTACAAGTCCCTGAAAATTGTAATGTCTGAGTATCTCGGAACATTTAACAGGTTTATCTTTACAACATTTCCATGAGCTAGGATAACTCCATGTTTTCCTGTCTCTTTCATTACAGTCATCTATTGCTGTGAAGTTGTCAGAGATACCAGTACAAGCTCTGAAAACAGGAACACTCCACATGTTCAAGGAGCTGCCTGAACACTCAAACTGCTCAAGAGAGGACCTTAGAAGAGATTGATGCTTTAGAGAAAAACAAAAAATAAAAAAATAATAAAAAAAAGAACAAAACATTACATTACATAGTACTCCTTTATGTTATGGAATACCTCATACTACATAAAACCAGAAAAAAATATCTTTTAATTTTGCATTCATTGTAACATTCTTTTAATTTTAAATTTGGGAAAATCCTCTGTTTAGAACTCAACATGAACAGCTAGAAAGATTCATAATGAATCAAGCAAGGTAAAAAAAGTACATCTTAGGTTAAGTAACTGTTTTTCAGGCTGATGGATTTATGAATTACAGCAGAAAAGGGATTGATCTACATTTGTTATCTTTCGCAATTTTAGCAGGAGTTAAAAATTAAAGCTGTGATCATACTGATTGGAACAGCAAGTTTAAAATATTTCAGTGTCAATTTCAGTATGATACTTGGGACTAAAGCTAAATAAATACTAAATAAATACTTTACTATATTAGCCTAAACACAGAGCCTGAGTTACTAGAAGATACTCACAAACTAGCCACTAAAAGTGAGGGAGCAATGAATGATTTTCCATTTTGTATTTTAGTTTGTACACTGATTTATGCTGCCTCTGTCACTCAGTAAAGACTGACAAACAACTCCATCATCAGGTAGTTGGTAGATGCAGTCCATTTTTACAGGGGTTTTGGCCAAATTTGGAAGCAGCACTAAGCACGGGCTACAGAGAGCCTGAAACACAAGGACGATTTTGCTTCAGATCTGAGAAGTGCAAACTCAGTGGGATGACACTGGAACATCACACAGTGGCAGAACAAAAAAGGATTCATCTTTGCCGTTGCTTATAGGAATTTACTGAGGTAAATCAACTAGCGAAAGGCTTCTTGCTTTTACCCTGAATGAACAAAAACTAGCCAAAAAGCACAAGAAAGTAACCAGAAATGGCCAGAACTAAAATTTAATACTTAAGAACAAAAGAAATCTTTCAATTAGTTTACCCTAATATCCCTGAGCACAGGATTTCCTGTGATAATAAACTACAAGTCAGCATTTAATAAAAAAAACCTACTATAAAAGTGATCGAGAAAATAAAATATATGTTACATTTGAAGAGAATTAAAAAGATAACTAGCACTATGCCTTCTCCCTCTTACTTGAAGATACCAACACTGTAAGATAAGGGAAAGGTATTTTAGTTTGGCTCCCTATAAAAACAGCCACAAGGTCAGACATAAAAGGGGCCAAGTTAGAGACAGCACAATTTGAATTAATTAAGCCCCTTCTCTTTTCTCAAATTCGGATGTTCCATGATTTAAAAACACCAGAACGGCAGAGATTGGTATATCTTTTGAATACTTTACAAAATCATTCTTTTCTCTATCTATTGTTAGGTTCTTAAGCTAGATATAGAAGTTTGACATTATCCTGCAATAGGAGACAAAGCCTTTTGGAAAAGGAAACGCAATTTGAAAGAAATAAAATATAACTTCAGAATTAATACACATGTAGCTGTATATGGGGCTATAATCAGCATGATTTTGAATACACATTAACGAAATGAAATTACATTACGTGCTTTCCTTAGCACATATGGTAATTTTTGAGGTTTGTGACTGAAGATTTTATCATCTTATCCAAGTATTAACAGAATATAATTGCAGCTCCAATCTACAGTGATTATGTATTGCCCTAACCACTTGTACCATAGAATGCATTATTTACATCTCAAATCCATAGGATGATGCAATGCAAATATTTCAATCTTACAAGCGAAACAGCACAATTCTGTTACGTAGAAATGCAAATAAGAGTTGCAGAGGGGTCTTTCTGGGGTTTAGGTTACATTACTTCTTATAAAAGCAGGCAGCCATATCATAAACTGATAATGATCCATTTTAAATGCTGTAGGGCTTTTGGTTTGAGATTTTTTGCCTTTGCCACTTCTACTGGTAGGTTGCTCCAGAAACTCACTATTTTGGTAGTTAGACAGCTTCCAGTCTCCAGCATCAATTTATTCATTGTCAGATTAAACTGCCACATGCTCTCTTTTCTCCCATAATCCAGTTGAAACTGGTGACATTAGCCAAATGAATAAAGCAAATTGCAAATTTATGCATTACAATATTTTTAAAGAACTTGTTCTTAAACCCCATGATTAGATATTTAATTATTTCCCAGACACTGAACATCTATTCAAATTATTTTCACAGACTATTGGTGATTGGATTTGTGCCAAAACACAAGAATAAAGACCTACTATTTAATGCTGTGAGGATGATAACTTTGTAAATACAATCTTGAAAAAATGAAAAGAAAAAAAAGCAATGCTTTTATCAATTTAATTCCAACAGTGCGTGCTTGTTAACAAGAGATAATAATAGCAAGTACTTTGATACACATTTCTTATTACCACGTAAGATGTACTTTATAGAATTATGGCTGGAAGGGGCCATTAAATCATTTGTTTAACACTGCATGCAGATAAACCTCTTGCATATCCAAGATCATAAATTTACCTAATTACTGCCCCCATCGATTGCATACAGCTCCAAAAGAGACACCCATCTTTGATCAGAAATGTCAGGAAATGGGGAATCCAGCACTGACCTTACATGTTTGCTCCAGTAGTTATAATTTAAAAGTACGTTAATTTTATTTTGAAGTGTCTCACCTGAATTCACTGTTTAAAAATAAAAGAACATTATTTCCATAGTTCAACTTCTATTTTCAGCTGATTCTTGGTTTTCATTCCTCCTGAAGTAAAATACCCGAACTATGGTACATTTTCTGCCTGTGTATTTCAACTTCACAAACTCACTACTCCACTGTTTACATATATAAGGTCATTTACACGCTTTTCACAATAGGTTTGCACTGGACATTCATGTAAAAAACCCTCTAAATTTAGTGAAAAGTGCATTTTCACTCTCAAGTCACTGGTAGTCATTCAAGATCTTTATGCTCTGACATGTACTTACTCTTCCTAGAGGAATTGTATTTGGTTGCACTAAAATGCATTTTGTTTGAACCAATTCAGTTAACAGATCAATGTATTGCACAGGCTGACATAACCGTTATCTATCATTTCACTAGTCTTCATTCCATCTGCTCCCCAAAACTGATTAATCATTTGCAAAAAGTGCAATCACATCATCTGTTTTTTTGGACCAGGTTCTGCTACCAGATGCCTACTCAGCCTGAGTTAGACTGTCTTTAAGAACATACGCTGCTCTTCCCAGAGACATGTTATATTGTGCAAATAAGTCTGGGAGAGTCAACAGGGAAAGAATAACTTGCTTCTATTTTTTCCAGAGTCATTCAATTTCAAGGAAACTCACCTGTATCTCCCAAATAAACAGATACAGACAGAGTTTAGGGGGAAAAAAAAAAAAAATCTAACAGTTCACTTTGATTCACTGAAGCCCAGTATAATAAGCTAATGCAAAACTATGTTATTAACACTGCACAAACATTAACAGTGTGGGTATTGGTGTGTATTACTATATTTTCTTGGAAGCTACAGTTCTATCAATTTCTACCACTTCAGAAATTACATAAACTTTTTCACAACTGACAATAAATATTTAAACCAAGGAAAATTATTCCCCCCCTTCAAAGATACTTTTATCCTTCTATTCCAGACAAAAAAAAAAATAACCCCTCTATTGAGGGATAAAAATACAAAAACCCCAAAAATCTTTTCTGTTTAAATGCAGCATGCCAGATTTATGCTTAGTGTGTATCACTCTCCAATGAAAAAATGCAGGTTAATACTTGCACAGCTCTTAGGATAGCTCATGAAGGTGGTTACTGACCGACATACTGTCACTGAGTCAGCTCTAACAGTCTGATTAGGAAGGATATTGTGCTTCTGGACTACTTCCTATATAAGCCACTTCTCACACCGTAAAAGAAGCCAGAGGAGAAAAATGCTTTTACTAGCAGCTAAGAGATGAACAACCAACCACTCACACCCAGAGATGTGTGACGGTGGAAGTCTTTTTAGTATACTGCAGTCAGTAATTCTAATATATTAAAACAGGGAGGTTGTTTGCCATTCCTTAATCAATTATGGTTTCATGTTTTCCTGGGAAACATTTCTACTCATCATCCAATTTGTTTCTCATTTATGTACAGTTTTCAAAATTTACAGCTTACAGTCACAATGAGCTGTGAATTAGCGTTTTGTTTTATTCTGTGGTGGTTTTTATGGTCTCGATATCGTGGACGATTCAGTTAAATCACACAGTCCTTCACACAAAAAGAAAAGATTAGGGCATACAGATTTTCACGTCCTAATTTTCTCAGTTAATCTGCTTAAAGAAGAAAGAAAAATTATCTGTAGCATTTACCTGTAGAAGGCTGGAGGAGCAGCTTCCCTCATTCCAAAGCTGCCCTGTTCATTTTCAAGGTAGTAGGGTACCTGTTGGCTGTGATGATGGATGAAGGGTGAGAGCTGGGGCGCCGTTTGCAAGAACACCACTGGGCTTGGCGGGACATTGTTCAGTGAGTGAAATCCTGCCAGACTGCTGGACCCAAAAGATTCTGAAGTAGGGGCATAACTGAGAGTAGTAGAGCTGTACACCGGAGCCGTAGTACCAAAATCATAAGTGGCCCCTTCTGGGTAGTTAAAAACTCCTGTCTTGTTGCTCTCCACGTACATGTCGCTGAGCGATCTTTCCAGGGGAATCTTCAGCTGAGGTCTGCTCAGTGTCTCCAGTTCAGTGCCTTGAATCTGGTGCAGCAGGGTAACTCCAGAGGTTTTGGTGTGAAGGGTCATGGTCAGTGCTAATGGCAGTAAGCAAGGAACATATCTGCTTTTACTGTCAACAGCGAGATCGGCAGCTGGCAGTCCACCTAAAAAAAATACCAGAACCTATTCTTAGGCTCAGCAAAAATCATAATAAAGCAGCACTACACAGGTATTCCTCTAATCTCAGCAAGGAGGAGGGTACAACAAATGCAGACCGAGCACTGAAAATGCACATTCTCTCTCTCCCTCCCTCCCTCTCCCTCTCTCTAACTTTTAGGAACTCCTCATCTGCGCTAATATGCATTACAAGGTGCTGGCCATGAGCCAGGAGCTCTTGCCTTGTGCCGACGTTGGTTTAAACATCACTTCAGAAACAATTAGTTCTGGAGTTATACCAAATAATTGTCCCACTAAATGATACTTCATTCTTACTAGTTGTTTAATTTTTTCACTTCAGGGTAGCCAGCGCTCCGCAGCGACTAACGGGAAAGAACACTTAAATACAACCAGGAAGAGTAGTCCAGTGGTCAGGCAGATTACTGCCTTTTATTTCCTCAGCAGGCTCCAATCTATCTGTGCTTATCTCTCCCCCTGTTTGATTCATTTTCATGTTTGCTAGAAATATGTAATGTGGACATTGTAATGACCCTGGGTAGGACTATGCTGTAACTGAGATAGGGCACAGCAGAAAGAGAGTGTGTAAGCGCGGTGTGTGTGTGTGTGTGTGTGTATGTAACAACCCTCAGTCAATAAAACTAGCTAAAAAAATTAAAGTGTATGATATCTATGTAGAAGAAAAGGTTTATAACACGCTTGCATCAGAACTAGCAACCTGAAGTTACTAGAGTGTAAAAGTAACATTAAAAAGTGAGGAAAAGCTTTACATTTGCCTAGAAAATTCTGTCTGCTTTTTTTTAGGCTGTAAAATGATGAAAAAAAGCATCATTCAAACTTTGTCATAGGACGGTCCTAAAAGCTAGGAAAACGTTATTTGATTGCATGACACATGCATTGAGTATAGGAAATTCTTTTTCCTAGTCCTGTGAACAAAAGCTCAGCAAACCTGAATTTTTAAATCAGACTAGAAAATCAAGTAATCTAAAATAATCAAATGGGATCGGCTTCAAAATAAACTGAACTGTCTCTCAAAGTTATATTTAGAAGAAAAAAAAAAGGGTGAAGAGAGAGAACATAATGAAAAGGTGTGGCATGCATGCTTCATCTTGCAATCTCATTCCATATAATTTTAACGTTGCACAAACCAGTTCTCCTGAACCAGCTAAATGAAAACCTCGAGAAACTGTTTCAAGCTCCCTGGCTTTATTGCTGTGGTCTGTGGTTCAGTCAGTGAAATAGGCTAATGCCAACCCTGAACGCATTAATATATGGGCTCCAGTTAGTACGCTTTGAATACTAGCAAAGTCTACACTATACTTAAACAATTCCACAGTTATTCGGCTCAACCTTCAAAAAACCCAAGAAACTGAAAAACTGAATATGCAGGTCACTAATAGCTTTGAGAAAAGTTTACTAAAAATGGTCTTATTTTAGTAATAATACTGGTTTTAGAACCTCTACTGAAAAGGCCAAAATTATTTAAATTTGCAATATTATTCTGAAGCAATATACATTTGTCTGTCCTCAGGCACACAACTAAGACAGCAGCACACACATAAACATGTACTTGATAGATTTCCTCACCCACCCAGCCACCCTCCCTACCCTGTTCAAATTTCAGATTGTAGACTTTGATCAAAGAGATAAGGCTGTTTAAATAACACTGGACTAGACATGTTCCCAGTTTAAAAAAAAAAAATAATAATAATCAGACAATCATACCCAGCAGTTCAGAAAGTCTTCGAAGAGTTATTCTGAAAATATGCCAGACAGTGTGAGAGGAATAAAGAGAGTGTGTGCATGTTTGCATAGAGTGGGCGAACGTGCATCTGCAGAGACTCAAAACAGCAAGCAAGCATAGCTCTCAGCAGCCAGTCTGCGGGGCTACACAGACTGAAGTGAATGGCAGTTACACGTTTAAGGTCAGTCACTCTTATAGATTTCATTTCGTGCTTCAGTAATACGTAGGAAAAAAGCATTATCTCATATTAAATTGCATAATCTGAGAATTAATATGAATCTGCCTGCCATAAGAAGTACCCGCCTCTGTAGTGTACTGCAAAATGGAATTTAAATTTCTATTTAAAGCATTATCCAAGATGTATGCTATGTTAGAATTACGATATTGACATGCAATAAAATGCTCCAGCATAATAGCTATGCAGAAGACAGAAGATGTACCTGTGCACACAGAAACTTGACTTCTGAGGGCGTCCTGTGCAACCTCAGTGTTCCTTATGTGCAGTTTTTAAAAACCTCATTAATAATTTTGGGAGGGCTGTGCGTTTTCAGGGAAACAAATATTTAAAATTTCCACCACATGCAAACAGCATTAAAACACTCTGTAGGGTTAAGCATAAGCACCATCACTTCTGCTCCATACCATTTAAACTAAGGACCCTATGAGAAGCTTTCCACAAGCCAGTGTGGAAAGTTACAGTCCTGCCCCCTAAAAGGGCTCAGCAATAGAGAGCTGCAGTATTCCTGCAGCACGCAGCCTGGTGCACATCTAGGAAGAAAAAATGTGATTGCCACCAACAAGATCTTCGGGACTGGCTGGGAACCCCTGTGATAGCATCTCGTAAAGTTTGGCTCACTTTTTCAGTGGAAGAAGAGCAAAAGAGCAAGAAAGGGCAAGGGTGAGGTGGGGGGTTAGTCAAGCCAAATCCCGGGAAGAAGGTGAACATTTTGGTTTGTGTATACTGCATAAAATCAATTTTTTATTCTGCATGCTACATGTGGGATTTTTAGATATTATAAAAAAGCTGTGAAATGCAACAGATTGATATATCAGAGAGTGCAATTCTTCTTGTCCTGCATGGTGATGACTATCCTGCTTGCTCCAAATTAACATGTCACAAATTCACCCTGCTCTAGATGCATCTCCTTGTGTGCTCACCCTCCAGAAGAAAGGAGACCTAAGTTTCTAAAACCTGGTCTTTGTGCTTAAAGGACAGGACTTACTCCACCACCCGGTCTAATCACTCTGATCTATTAGATGTCAGGTTTTACATGTTATGAGCATAATATGGAAATATGTGCAGGATATAGTGATAATACTTGGTCGTTTTTACCAGTGGACACAAAGTCTAAGCAAAAATTTGGTTTTGCTAAATCCCACTTCATGTATATCTTTAAAAATATGCAGAACTCATACAGAAGGGCTTGCCTCATTCACTGTGTATTAAAAAAAAAAAAAACAAACATGTAGTAATGTCAGAGAATAAATAAAAACCATGAATTGGCTGCAGCATCTTCATTTCCAGTGCTAGACAGAAGTGTTCAAAAATACTTAGTCAATGGGAAATCTACCTTTTCAGATTTGGTAATTTCTCCACAAATGTGTATTCAAGTGCAACCAAGCTGCCCAATGTATTTCTCTCCCCTTAATGAAGGCCCCATATTGTTTTGGAGTTACTAGGCACACACTACAGGAGAAAGTTGCCTATCCCAGTCTTCCTCAGACACCCATAGAAGGAAACTGGTTCTACAAAATCTAAAGATTTGCTAAATATATCTGGTATAGATTGGCTTTTTGCTATATTTCTGAAGTTTGGGAATATACAAATAAAATTAATGTTGCCTTTGATCCATCCATATTTATGCATACACAGTATGTATACATATGTTAAAATACAGAACAAACAGGAAGGAAAGCAAAAATAGCAATTAACAAACACTGAAGAAACAGGAGGGTACAATCAACTGTGAGTGAGTAGCACTACAGACACGTTGGCAAGGAAGGTCAAACTAGAAACTGCTTCTTCGTACACAGGGATTTTTAGTGAGACTGAGTCAAGAGTTGAGTTTCTGAAACAGTGAAGACTGTCCTTCTCATGGAGATGAGGAATGAACTGATTAAATGAATGGAAGTGACTGATTAAATCCTGTGTTCCCTTTTTTAAAATGTCAACTTTTCTGTTTTCCTTTTCTAGATACGCCAGAGTTCCAGTGCCCAACTCAGATTTTCCAGAGCGAGAAATTTACTCTAAATTACACTAAGAAAAGACCAAATGTATCAACATTAAAACTAAATCACGTTTCTGTGGCTCTGTGGTTAAATTAGCATCATTTACAGCTGAAGAATATTTAGATAAGCTTCTAAAGGCAAATTCTGCTCATTTCAATTCATTGATGAACAGTTTGTTTCTAGTTTTTACATTTCTGTCTTTTTTATGTCTTTTTTTTGTCTTTTTTTTTTTGTTGTTGTTGACAAATGACTAGAGTGATCAGAGTAAACTAGCAGAGTCATGTATAGTGCAGTTTGACTCATCTGGACCATCAGTCCAACACCTTTACCAGCTACAAACAGGAGGGTACTGTATCAAATTCAGGATGCTTACAATAACAGACAACATGAACATATTTTCACTTTAAAACTGGAACATAGCTTAAAAAAGAAAAAAAACAAACAAACAAAAAAACCCAGCCACCCAGCCTCATTCCACTGATTGCAAATAATGCAGCACCAGCAAAATGGACTCAGAAAAATGAAAAGGACAGACAACAAAAAATATAGAAAATATTACTCTAACTTATCTAAACAACCAGAAGAAGGTTTGTGGATTTCTAGTGCCATCAGCAATTTTCTATTAACTAAAAGTCTTGAAAGCCAGTGACGGAAGAGTAACAAAATACGTTCAGTCCATAGGGAGGAAAAGAAAAGGAAAAGAAAAGGAGGAAGAAACAGCCTGAACAGATTCTTGATTCTGGACAAGATAAAACAGCAGTGTGAGGGAAATGGAGATGAAAGTAAAAACACTACAAAAAAACTATTCAAATTGTAGGAATCTTTAAAGACAGCAAAACTGCTAATCCTCTAACAGGCTTTTTTCAGCACTAGTTTTAGTAAGTATTCCAACAAAAAAAGGGTAAACTCAGAACTGAGAATATATACTATAAATTTTCCATAAACCTGCTGACAGTGAGAGACCATAAACTTCATCGCTTTGGTTCCACTGCTATAAAGATAGAAGCTTTTTTTAGCTGCTGCAATTAAAGAAGAATCTATTGCACATAACAGGAGGAACATTATGTTTTTCCAAGATTCCACTGTAACATTACAGAGAAATTATGTTGTGTTTAGTCCAGTGAGGAAACTCCTCAAGATAGACAGCTGGAGAACAGCACCATCTATCCCACTGTTTTATAAATCTTCTCTGAGAAAAAAAAAAAAATAAAGCCCTTGATACCACTAGGCAAAGCAAGAGGTATGCTTAAAAATTCCTTAGGCTCTTAGTAGAGATAAGTGCTTCTACCCCGTTGTTGGGAAGTTTTAACATTTAAACCTTTATGAGTTGATAGAAAGATGTATACGTTTTTTTTCCCCCGGCCCCAAATACCTTACCAAAACCAGCCATGGCACCAAAATGCTGGACAGAAAATTTTTAATTCTAAATTTATGGTTTAGGTTGGTTTTACCATTAAAAGGGAAGTTTCTGTTTTCACACGTCAACTGTAAGTAGAGAATGTGAGAACATTTGCTCAAAATAGTTCTTACTCCAAACATGGAACTGTGGAATACAATTATTCCACACGTCGTTATTAATTTACAACATTTAAATATACCTTCAGTTTTACCTATGCTTTGCGTGAAAAAATCTATTACATACTTTGAAATTCCCTGCATAATCAAGGGAAAAATTAGGCCAGGATGTCAACAGCTTTTTTGTTAAAGTATTCTGATGCCTTAAATTTTAAGTCTTTGTTTACAGCTATTTATGACACTGTCAGATTTTAGCCATTCAGGTGGAGATTTTAAATGCCAGTGATGATCTCAGAGAGAATAATTTGGAATAATCTGAGCCAAGGAACTTTTTTTGCTTTTCCCTCCTTAAAGATTTCTTGAAACCGTTTTTTGAAACTAGAAACCCTTTTTGCTGTAGCAAATGAGGGTTTTGGAGCAGAAACTTTGAATCTGGCAGGGAGCTGAAACAGTGTGTCACAAAACTGCCTTTTGCTCTTGCTCTGAAACTCCATCCACATTTGGCCAATTTTCCAACCCTTGAAAAACTGCAAGTTTTTAAGAGTTAAGATTTCTAAAACCTCTCTCCTGACTGAGCCTGCTTTCTCCTCTCTCAGATCCTAGTCCTGACTAGACTAGGCACAAAACTTTCCAAAAGAGTGAATGACATGCTATCATCCAGACTAGCACAGATACAGGAACTTTTCCCCTTTCGTTACTCTTCTGGGGCAGAATAAGAGTCTGGTCTTAAAGGCAGATTATCATGTCAGTTATAATACTGAATTTCAGCCCCAGATGTACAGACTGAATTTCTAAAACAGGGCACCATCTGCCTTTTCAATTCAGCATTGGAAAACAACATGTAGAAAAGTACCCTTTTCAAAGAGTAGAAGACATGCTGTAATATAACTAGCTTGTGCATTTCTTCAAGTTTTTGAACCCAAGAAAGATGGGAGAGGATAAGACTAAATATTTGTGCCCAACTCATACAGAATAAATTACTTACTACATACATAGGATGGGCCAAAATACCTGAGTACTCTGGACAAACTCAAAAGATATTAGCAAATACTGATGTTTCAGAGAGTTAGCAGATGTTTTCATGGAGGCAGAAAAATGGAAGAAAAAAGATGTTTCTCTGCTTTCCCACAGAAAATGTTAACCGCTTGTGACCAAAGATGTTAACTGGTAGAAAAGTAACAATACTGTGATTTACTGTTAAACAACATTCCCTGCTTAATCACAAACACAACATCTGAACAGACCATTTCTCATGCATCTAGCCTCATCTAAAACCAAAAACGATCTCTGAAATGCAGAGCTGGAACTTACTATCCCATGTTCATATTCCTTTGTTTTGTTTATATCAAAGACAAATTGACTGATCACCACGAGTTAGCGTTCTGAAAACAGCCTAGCAAGAAGACTTTGATAACAAAGACAGCCGTCTATTGAGATTGGCTTAGAGGGTGAGGCATCTTCAAAATGATCAAACATTACTGTGTCTGGGCTTCCAAAAATAGTCAGAAATGAGCTACATGCTTAATCCCATTTATGTGGTGATATTAACAAAACTAACAAGTTTTGTCTATGAGATTTGAGGCATGAAAGCTGAGCATAAAATTTCAGCATTTCCCAGTCAGGTAAGACAACTGTTGTACAACTTATTTCTAGTTGCCAGAGGATAGTTTGAGGAAACAAGTGCTGAAACAAGCTCCTTAAATCTAGGAGTAGGATATCTTGGAGGAGAGATGTGAGAATGGTGTGGGTAGAGGGAGAGATTTGTGTCTGAATGAACTCAGGAGCACCCAAAAAAACACTGCTTATAAAAGCAAGCCTGCTTCTCCAACCTGACAGCATAACCTGTGCACAAGGACTGAACCTCTAGGGTCACTGTGTGTCTTAACTAGAAGATAGCATGAAGAAGTCTCTCAGATACCATTAAAAAATTGTAACTGTGATACCTGTATTCCACACGTGTAAATTCTTTATTTAGTTTAACCTTGAAGTACCCTGGGGTGTTTTTAGGCTAACTGGCACACACCCCAGTGTGCCATCCCTATAGAAGAGTAAATCTTTAAACTGATGAAGTACCATTAGTACAATACATAACACAGTTCTTCAGATCACTAAAAAGATAGGTTGTACATCTGTTGAACTACACAGACCAATTTGGATGTTAGTAGTACAGTAATCTATGTGGAAAAAAAACATCTTCCAGATACCAGGGTTAATCCAAAGAATCATCTTTTTGACATGGAAGAATGGCAGAGCATATGGAACACAGCAAATTTTCTTTCCCCTGGCTTTGCCTCCAACCCCTCCCCCAGGGTCTTCCATTGTTTCAGCAGGTTTGCTTAGTAGATGTCAGCTCATTTGCTAATCAGTCATATTTCATAATTAATTGGCCTCACTTACAGTATTATTTCTCAAGACTCATTTTTCTGCCAAATGCTCGACTGTGTACTGAGCAACAAGAGCCTCTCAGACCTCAGGTTTAAACATGTGCACACAAGTGCTCTTGTGCAAGTACACCCATGGGCATGCAAAATATGCATGGTGACATTCTCCTCAGGTAAACTCGCTCAGCTCTCTACTCTCAAATACTGCACCAAAAGACTAATTTTTTCATATCTCTTGCTGTAGTTTCAAGTTACACTGCAACTGATACCCGGAACAGGTCCAGCTCTATTTTTTCAAAAGACACATTTGCTAAAAGATGAAGAACTGAATAGAAACACACGTGCTTGGCCATTTTGTAAAGCCCACACTTAAAGAAGAGGCCTCAGACTAGGACTATCAATGTGACACTTCCTGTTACCCTTACTCCCTTTGTGGTTTCCCAGTACAAGAAGCTAGTCCAGAGGCCCCAAGTTGGTCAGGACATGTAGGAACAGCCTCAGGTAGCAGGGCCTGCTCAAATTGTAGGAAAAAAAGGCTCAGGGAGACCTTATTGCTGTCTACAACCACCTCATCTGAGAATTCAGAAAATACAGAGCCAGACTCTTCTTGGAGGTGCACAGCATCAGTCCAAGAGGCAATGGGACACAAGCTGGACTATGGAAAATTACAATTAGATATTAAGTATTAGATATTAAGTATTAGGCCTACAGGAGAGCTGGGGAAGGACTTTTTACTAGGGCATGTTGTGATAGGACAAGGGGGAATGGCTACAAACTGGAAGAGGGCAGGTTTAGATTAAACATGAGGAAGAAATTTTTCACTTTGAGGGTGGTGAGGCATTGGAACAGGTTGCCCAGAGAGGCTGTTGAGGCCCCATCCCTGGAGGTGTTCAAGGCCAGGCTGGATGTGGCCTTGGGCAACCTGGTCTAGTGGGAGGTGTCCCTGTCTATGGCAGGGGGATTGGAACTTCATGATATTCTAGGTCCTTTCCCATCTAAACCATTCTATGATTCTGTGATTCTAAGTATAAATTTTTACCATGAGAGTGGTCAAAAACTGGAACAGGGTCTCCAGAGATGCTGGGAACTCCCTGTCCTTTGAGGATGAGACTCAAATTTGAGTTTAAGACTCAGCTGAACAAGTCCCTGAGTAACCTCACCTAAAAATACCTTCTTTGAACAGGGGTTTGGACTAGATAACATCTTGACATCCCTTCCAATTTATTCTATGCATCTAATACACAAATGTGTAACAAAATACTTAGACGATCTTAATTACTTTGATGATGGTCTATTTTCCCATTCTCCACAGATGCCTAATTTCAAGATCCCATTTCATGGTTTTAACTTTTCTGCTGCTCTTTCATCAAGACATCTGCCTTTTTTTTAATTGGTCTACTATTTTCCCTAAATTAGATAGGAATTAAGGAAGCTCCATGGGCAAATTCACCCTTCTCCTCGATTCATGTACTCACGGGCCCAATCAATGTGTTAGTCTCAGTTCCCTATCATAATCTGAGTTACAGAAAAAAAAATCCATTGCCCTCACTGTACCTCCTCAGCATTTCTGTAAACTGCTCCAGTCCTTATCCAAAATATCTTTGCTGCCCATTGCCCCAGTAGTGGACCTACTTGTTCTCAGTAGTCAATGGCACACATATGTTTGAGCACCCACCAAAACTGAGGTGGTAAGTAGTTAGACATCTTTTGTGGTTTCCACAAAACAAAACCAGCTGCCTTTTTTTGATGGAGATGACTGTCTTCATTAAAAGAGTCATTCTGAAGTGTCATTCCATGGGTCTAGTTCCCTCTATCAATGTTTTTCCATACATATATATGATGCAGGGACATGTAAAGTGATGAGAGTGTCCAAGCGTTTAGAAGGTAGAACCTAACCCCAAACCAGAAGACAGTGTAGAATCAATCTTATGGCATGACCTAGTTTCTTCATTATATTTCTTTCCAGCAATGTTATTCAAATATACTGCGTTTGGTTTTAACACCTCATACATTCACATTTCCTTCCTAGAAGCTGATCCTCCAATTAAAGGTCCTTGTGGTGAGGCTAACCCTACCACCTCAAGAAGTTACACTTATTGTGACTGTGAGGCCAAGATATTTCTTCACCAAATAGCTTGGAAAAGTCTTGGTGCTTCAGCATCCCATTCTTGTCTACCAGGAGTATTTGTCTTCAGCTACTGGTAGCAGAAGACCCTCATTTTCTGGGTATCTTCAAAGAATTGGATTTGCTTTACTTATTCCACTAATCATTGTCAATCGATCTTCTCTGCTACTGCAGGCATGGCTACATGTACCTGTGAATAATCTGCAGCCAGCACATCAAGTCCTCTTGTGTACCTTAGGTTCTCTCTATCCAATCAGAGATTATCACAGAGCCATTGGACTGTTGGCAGTACCACACAAGGAAGGTGTGTTAATTTACCTCTGGGCCTATTCTCACAAACCTCAAGTCCAAAAGGAAAAGTTCACAAGGGCTATCAGTTGTTCAACTAATAGGTGTTGCAATACATTTTTCTTTATTTTCTTCTTGATGTCAAGAACTGGCTTGTTATTGCCACCACTGATCCAGCAACAACTGCAGCCACATCTGAGTGTTTCAGTGCTGCCACTGGTAATCCGTCTGGCATATATTGTAGAAAAGCACAGTCAGACAGTAAATGATCACTAAAAATGATCATGTCCAGCAGGGAAGGTACTAGCTGCAGTCATCCTGTGTGAACCCCAAGTGAAACAACAA
>NW_009648157.1:675090-810344 GCF_000708025.1 Charadrius vociferus | reverse complement strand
TAATAATCCATCAGGCCTTTGTAACTGGGAGCTGTGTCTTCCATTCTGGTGTATTTTTTAAAATTCTCAGTCACCAATTAACAAAATATCTCTTCATTCTAGTAAAAAATCAGCCTTCCTAGAAAAGAACCTCAGTAGGAGGTTCCCTCAGAAGATACAATTCTGTTTCAGTAGCAGAAATGTACCATCTATATTAAAATATGCATTTTGGAGCTAATTAGCAGTTTCTTCCATAACAGTTGTAGTGAAGACACACAGGACCAGGAAGGTCTTGAAACGAATACTTATAAGACATTTTCTGATACTTTTACATTTTTTATTTGAAAAAAGTGATAGGGATTGTATTAAATATATAGTCTCAAATAAGGCAGTGCTATATCTTTCTGTGATAATATGAATCAGTCACTGTCTTCAACGGAACTGATCATGATGAGCTAAGTTAAAAATGAGTTTAAGTGCTTTGCTGGATCAGGGCCTAAGTCTCTGATCCTCACACACACATCATCTCCAACCATCAGAGAAGTCCCAAATTAACAGCCACAGAGGTTATATCTCATTCTCTGGGAATAATGGGCAAGCTTTCCAAAATTCTGTTTCTGTGATATAGCATATACTCCTTACTCCAGAGGAGAAGTCCAATTTTAAAACTGACTTAACAAGTCTACAAGCGTGGCCAATGGAAACGGAACCAAAAAGCAATATGAAACACTAAGTTCTATAGTGATTGTTATTTGTACTCAGGAGCACCTAAGATCTCCATCAGAAATTAGGTTGTTTTCATGTTAAGTACAATGTATACTTGGAACAAAGAATGTTTACTTAATAGCCCAGATTTAAATATCCAGGCTTATACTAGTGACTGAAAACAACACCCTTAAAGAAAGAGTTTCTCCATTTCTTCACAGAATTCAAATAGACCTGATAGTGTATCTCCTGCTTCCATCATGAGGTTGCATTTTTTTATTAAAACTGAAGTCTGTTTTCTAAACTCCAAATATAAATTCTTTTGATCAAGCTATCAAACAATTCAACAACTGTATATACAAGAAACCTATACAGTCCTAAAGAATTAACACTAACAGGAATTGTTTAAAAAATCAGGGAGTTACAAAGTAGGCAATTGCAAATGACACTCACAAACTAGCCATAATGTGACTGAAGCACCAATGTAAGTTACAGCTGCTGAATACTTCAGTTCTTGCCAGAACAATCATGAGCAACAGCAAAATCATACAACTTCAGCGTTGTCTAACCCGCATCAAACAGAAAATAGTGTCACAATCATCTGCAGTACACTCTGTCTGAAGGAGATGAGAAACAAAACCCACCCCCCAAAAAAAAAGGAAAAGCAGGGTAGGAAAAAACCTAGGCTTCTGGTTGGTGAAAGTTTTCAAAGTCATTGCTGTGCTTCTGCAGAAAGACAAAAATGCATTGTCATCTGTCAAGCGGAACAAATAGGACCTTAGTGATTCAGTAACAGTTGCACTCTCTTGGCAGATATTAGCTTGTTTAAGGCAGGGAAGATCAAAGGAAGTAACTGGATGCCAACAGAAAAAAAAAAAAAAGAAAGAAAAAAAAGGTCAAAGTTATTTATTATTTCAGCATTCGCCTATCTCTATTTGTTCTTCTACCATTTTCATTGTTTTGTGCAACAAGATGGAGGTCTTCCTGAAACAGAGCAGTCAATAATTTAATGCAATGGTTCTTTTGCAATACAGGCTCTCCTATAAGTTCAGAAACCCATCAGAGCATAGAATCATAGAACAGTTTAGGTTGGAAAAGACCTTTAAAATCACTAAGTCCAACCATTAACCTAGCACTGTCAAGTCCACCGCTAAACCTTTTCCCTAAGTACCACATCTACACGTCTTTCAAATACCTCCAGGGATGGTGACTCAACCACTTCCCTGGGCAGCCTGTTCCAATGCTTGACAACCCTTTCAGTGAAGAAGTTTTGCCTAATATTCAGTCCAAACCTCCCCTGGGGGAACTTGAAGCCATTTCCTCTCATCCTGTCACTTGTTACTTGGGAGAAGAGACCAGCCCCGACCTCTCTACAACTACCTTTCAGAGGGTGATAAGGTCTCCCCTCAACCTCCTTTTCTCCAGGCTAAACAACCCCAGTTCTCTCAGCCACTCCTCATGAGACTTGTGCTCCAGACCCCTCACCAGCTTCGCTGCCCTTCTCTGAACGTGCTCCAGCATCACTGTGTCTTTCTTGCAGTGAGGGCCTCAAAACTGAATGCGGTATTCGAGGTGTGGCCTCACCAGTGCCAAGTACAGGTGGACAATCACTTCCCTAGTCCTGCTGGCCACACTGTTCCTGATACAAGCCACAATGCTATTGGCCTTCTTGGTCACCTGGGCACACTGCCAGCTGATATTCAGCCAGCTGTCAACCAACCCCCCCAGGTCCTTCTCCGCTGGGCAGCTTTCCAGCCACTCTTCCCCGAGCCCGTAGCATTGCATGAGTCCTGGTCCTTAAGGTGTGTGAAATATACAGTTCCACATACTCATTTAGCACAATGGTCCACAAGCCACAGAAGAAGTTATTAGCTATTAGGAATGAATTTAAAAAGAAAAACAATGAACAGCAATTATGGACGTTAGAGATGTCTAATATAAGAACGTTGATATTTGAGTTGATTTGAAACTATAGGAAAACCGGACTTAGTATTAACTAGTTGCCATTTTTCCAAGGATGTGAGGTTACAGCTGCAAAGCCTTTAAAAGCAGCAAACACTGCTACCACAGACTTCTTACACCTGCAGTAAATTAATTTAAATTTTTGTAAGTATTTTTTCTTGCCTGGAGAAATATCAAGAAACTTAAGTTTGTGTTGTGTAACTAACATATAGGGTTATTCCTAATAATTCCTTAATGAGATCTTGCCATAATTATAACCTCTGTAATTCGTTGCTTGTGCAACATAATAGAGAGAAAGGGCAGACCTGTACTATACTAGGACAACTGGTACGTGGACTTTCAAGCCATCTTTACATGTCTCAGCTCTGAAATGGGAAGAAAGTCTGCTGCCAGCATGGTGCTCTCCTCTGGATGATTAACCCTTGTCTCACAGATGGCATGATGCTAATACGGTTATTTGTATACCAAGTTACTGTGTCTGTATGTGTAATATATGAACTAATTCAGGCAGTAATATTGCACAATTCTTTCTACCTCACTTCTTCAAATCGGATAGGTATGCTTCCCGCTTCTTGACAGGAAACAAAAACACTTGGTAGACTCCCCACTGTATTGATTCTCCTCCCCTGAGTACAAATAGCCCTGGCATCATTAGAGCTATAGGGACTGGTGACACGTTACAGCCCAGAACCAACACGGTGACACTGTGATAGGCAGCAGGAAGGCTGGAACCCCTACAAGGTTAGCACAGAGAGGCCATTGTCAGCCACCCTCATCAGAGCTGGCTGAGCAATGAAGAAGTGACAAGGAAGATGCTGAAAGCATCTTCTTCGGGGAAGTACTGCCTTTAGTAAGCTACAGGTAGACAAACCTCCAGGCTGCTTCTATGCTAGTGAAAATACTACATACCTGCAGACTCTCTGCAATTGTACTATTAGTTGTTGCAATATTCCCTGGGGTAAGTTTGGCATGCGCCAAACAGCACTACCCCAAACTATTCCTGAGCTTGTCTGAGACACTACAAAATTACAGGACCATTCCTATTATTTAGTTCTCACCCATCTACCGCCTCATGGAAACTGTTAGCACAAGCTATTCCGGGATAATTGGTCCAGCTGCCTGAGAATAATCTTGGGTGTATTTGATTTATGTTTATAGCTAAAGCCCCTGGCTTTTAAGTTTGATCCAAAAGATTGGTTTGCAACCTGCCGGTTAGGTGCCAAATTTCAGGAGCAATGCAGACTGTTAAAGCCTGGGCATGCCTCACTCCCAGCAGGCTCAGCACGACAAGTGTGCACTGTGAGTTGCCGCGCGCTTCTGCCTTGAAATGGTCAAGGAAGCATTTGCAAGGCACAGAGGAAACGCATCCCTGTTTCAGTGTTCAGGGAATTCAGCTTCCTGAGAGCCAGCCCAGAAAGTCAATCTTTTGCGGTTGTCAGGGTTTTAAAAAGAATAGTTTTGCAGTACCGCTCAAGTGATTTAGCAGTGAATCGTTGACAAAAAATGGTGGCACCCCTCCTCCCACCTTTGCATGCCTGCCTCTTTCCATGCTTCCAGTCTGGAGACTGACATTAGCAAAAAGCTTTCTTTGTTTTCTGAAGGGTAAGTAACATGCTCCTGCAGCTCTTGAGCCAGCTCAGAAGCAGCTGCAGGAGCATGTGGCCAGAGCGAAGAGGGAGACCACTTTGTTAAGTGCACTCAAAGAGAAAAAGCCAAAGCAGTAAGGATGCAAACTGACAAAGGCTGAGAGACCTGGGTCTGTTTAGCCTGGAGAAGAGAAGACTGAGAGGGGATCTCATCAGTGCTTATAAATATTTAAAGGGTGGGTGTCAAGAGGATGGGGCCAGACTCTTTTCAGTGGTTCCCAGTGACAGGACAAGGGGCAATAGGCACAAACTGGAACACAGGAAATTCCATCTCAGCATGAGGAAAAACTGCTTTACCCTGGGGGGTGACAGAGCACTGGCACAGGCTGCCCAGGGAGGTTGTGGAGTCTCCTTCTCTGGAGATATTCAAAACCCGCCTGGATGCAGTCCTGTCCAACCTGTTGTGGGTGAACCTGCTTTAGCTGGGGGGTTGGGCTAGATGATCTCCAGAGGTCCCTTCCAACCCTGACCATTCTGTGGTTCTGTGACATTTGTCCACCACACATTCACACTGGTCATGATGAAAATTAATCAAATATGCCACAGATTATATATACACCTATTAGGCGGCTTATTTGTTTTCTGTTATCTGTATTATACTATGTTGTCCTTAACAAATAATTTGGTTTTATCTAAAGATTCAATGTTTCCAAAAGAAAAAAACGATCCCTGATTAAGATCAACAAGTGTTTTGCTTTTCACAAGTTTTTTATGAGGATGTTCAGTTCATTTTTTCCCACATTTCTATGCAAAAACCCAAGCAGCAAGATAAACCACTTTTAAGAGGAACTTCTAAATATTTGTAATTAGGCAAAGAATAATGTACATAATTGCCACTAGAATTATTTGACTCAATTCCAGTGACACTGAGTCCTGAATTTTTTTTACTAGAAGAGATATATTTACCTGGAATGTATACTATTAACTTTTTAAAAGTTAAATAAAATACCCTGTTGTTTTCACTAATTAAAAATTACAGGTTAACGGACAGAAAGATCAAAAGTTGTTCATCCAGAATATTAAGATTATTAAGATTTTTTTTCTTCATAGTTAAAGGTAGTTTCACATAGGATTTAAAAGGCTGATGGAGACAAAATACTATGGCTGACAGATCAACACTCTGCTTTAATGTAGCACCAATTCCTGTATGTCTATGTTTCTGTTTTTCAGAGAAAGATTGAATATGAGTAGATCAAATTACAAGAATAGTAACTATCATATCAATGAAAGCCTGCATTTGCTACTGAAGGAGAAAAATACTTGTCCTTGCTTTCCACCATCATATGGTCGCTGCTCATTAACCAGAAGAGCTCCAAAGCTGTAGTATGAACTCCAGTGTGCAAAACCTGCACCACCCGGAAAGCTCATGCGTAACACCCATGACTACCCACTGAGCACCACTTCTATACTTTTACCAGCAATCCCTGCAATATATTTAGTATTCCACATAACAGAATGAGTATTACATAGCATTCTACGTAAATGCACTAAAATGTACCCCAACAGAATCCCCACATTTCAGTCTTCAGATATAAAAAACTGATAGAATGTCTTTTCTTATGTAGTCTGGGTCCTGACACATAGTATACATCAATAAATCATTTGGAAGCAGATGTGAAAGTTACCCTTTCCGTGCAAAATTTGATCCTACAATATTCACAGTTCTAGTTTAGATGAAAATTAGTTTGTAGTGTTTTACAAATGTTTCAGTGAACCATTTTTGAGAGACTGATCCACTGAATGTCTGTGTGTGGTTCTGAAATATTTTTACCAAGATAAGGACTTTAGGGCAAGTACCTGGAATTTACTTGAGCAGGTGTTTTTCTGGAGCTTATACCATAAATCAGTTTTATCAGTTTTAGAAATGAGACATGAGTTAGATTCATTCGTATTATGTAACTTGACTATGCTTAACAACATTACAGCCGTTTCAAGTCAAGTGTAGATGCTATCCGTGCTCAGAGACTGCAATGGCTGTCAGGTTGTATCTTGGGTGATATACAAAAATGGTTGCTTATCAGTCCACAATATACGTTAAACACTGATGACTTGTAAAGATATTACCAACTGCACTGTGTGGGATCCACGCTCCAAAAATTTCCAGCACATAATTTCACCAGTGGAAATTCTTGTTGCATGACTTCAGACACAGCTTATTTTCCCAGGCAGTTCAACCCACTCTTCCGCATGTAGTATTCTTAACTTACAGTTCATTGTTCATGATCAAATAACATAAACCACACTTTTATATGAAAAATAAAAGCACTATTAAAAAAATCTACATCTTCTCTGTGACAAAACAGAATTGTATGCTGAATGCAGATGGCTACTTATTATATCTGAGGTATCCAAACAGCATAAAACCACCCTTGATAAAACTGAATGGACTTTATCTAAACCTAAGAAGTAACTGACAAATTTTCATGATGAGCATGACTGTGTCCTCACTTAAAATCAATGAATAAATAATCCCTGTAAAATCAATAGGATTATCCATTAATAAATTTTCAACAATGCTATGTTAAAATTATATATCCCTTACTATTAAAAGAAAAAAAATCCACTGTTAGGTAGTATTACTTTATCCTATGTCTATCCTGCTACTTAATAGCTTCGTGTCACTATCTTCTCTTCTCCTAAACTGAAGCAGCTCCACTAACACATCCTTCCTGATTGAAACTACAGCACAACCAACTTGAAGTGTGAAGTATTTTCTCAAATAAAGGTTTCTAGGCTCACGTTGGTAAAAAACATAACTGGGAAAGAAGAAATCAGAAGATAACAGTGTGAACAATCCCAGTGTGAAACTTTGGCCACTATAATCTCATCTCAAAGAGATGGAAGCACATGTAATATCACAGAAACCAGCCATTAATTAATTTAATGATCCATATTTTATGGGAAACCACAAGAAGTCAGCATTGTTAGATATAAACAGCCACAAAACATTACAAAACAAAACCAACTTTTATATTCATAACATATCAAGAATACTTTGCGGATGCTAAAATGTTGTTCAATAGTCTTAAATTTCAATATCTAAGTGTTTACAAACTCTTATTTTTATTTTCTTCAACATTCTGGGTCAGCTTATAACATGAAAGACAGACTTCTGAATCTTTGAATTTTTGGGCTTTGTTACATCAGTGTCTTTTGCTGATGAGAAGTCTGAAGAAAAAAGTGAGCAGAGCCAACCTGCATTGCTTAGAGGAATAGTTAAGCCAATCTGCATGACCTTTGTTTTACCGACTTGCAAATATTCCTGCAAAAACTTAGAAATTGTATCCTCCCCTGGATATAATACCAGGCCAAGTTAGCAGTGCTTCCTTTTGGGACCACAGAAGTTCTTTCAGACCCATGAAAAAATACCATACAATCCATGTAGTTAACAACCTGCTATATGTAACACTTAACAACAATCATTTTGAATGCAATTCAGTAGCCTAAATATAGCCATTTCATTTCCTTTGGCTCACTCTAGGATACCCAAGACCCTACATGAGGCTGGTATATGCAACCAAGTAGGTAGAGGAGACCTGTGATGTCTAGAGCAGCTATGTCTGGGCAGCTGGCAGTTACATCTCATGGGTCATTGTGCTTCTGTTGATAGACATATATACACATATATGTATAGTATATGTGTATATATGTCTACATATAATATAATTATGTGTATGTATGTGTATATCAGTAGTAGCACAACAGTTCATATTTATACATACATATGCGTATACAACTCTGAGAGGTCTGTTTGGGAGGGAAAAAGCTATAAACTTTCTAGTCACACCCTTTTTATACTTAAATAGCAAAAGATGAATCAGAATAATTTGCCAGTATAGCTCACCCATAAAGAGAGGCAAAAGTGTTGTTTATTATAGAAGCTCTCTCACATTAGGAATCTCTGTACCAGCATGATAAAAGGCTTTCCTTTATCTTTTGTTACACGTACCTTTCATGTCTGTACTTTCAGGCAAAGCGTGGCCTACTGTGTTCAGAACCTGCCGTAGGCAGATTGTGCTTCTAGTTGTTAAGGTCTGTCTTCTAGTACGCGCTTTATTACCACTTCCTATATGGAACTCCAAATAAATTTAACATACATTCTTCGTATTTAACTCCTACCCCATATCAATTAAAGACAGCTTTTCAAAACACGAATTGATCATAGTGCCTGTCCACCTTAAAAAAAAAATAACACAAGTATTTTCATAAATGCTTTCACTTTTGAAATAGATATATCCATGATTAGCTTTCCAAATGCAATCTGTTTTCATCTTGTATTGTCAACATATTTTACTTTAAAAATAGCAATTTTTGATAATTTTCAAACTGAAATTTGGTATAGACTTCTCTTCCGTGGTCTTTCCATTTCATGAATCAAAGGCGGAATAGAAACATCAATTTTCCCTTTCCAGGTTGCTGTCAATGTTTTGCATTAAATTATTCACATGGATTCATATTTCCTTTGGAGACTTACTGATCATCTGCAACTGACTGAAAGATATGCTATTCAAACCAAACTACAAGATATTTTAGTCACTCTACTCGTTCTCCAAAATGAACACAAATGTAGTGTTAGAGACACCAAGGAGGCTCATATCTACTAAGCTTACATGGTTTGAATTCACTATATGAAGCAATGTGATTATCAGATATACAAAGTGACAAAATGAATAGTTGAAAACTGATACCTAAAATTTGAAACTTTTACTCGGTAATGTTGTATAAATGGGTCTGCAGAACTAATTGCAAGAGCACAACTAGCTAGAAACACAGTGGACTGAGGTGACTGGAAGTGGGCTGGAGGAGGTGCAAAAAAGAACAGCCACATCCATTCAGACCCATCATCGCTATAGCTCTGTAATTCCATCTTCAGCAATAGCTGCTACAAATGGATGCTCAGTGAAGAGAAAGAACAGTATATGTGATATTTCTCCTATAAATTCTCCTAGTTTTTATCAGCTATTTTTAACAACTATCTTCCAAGTTGTTTTCATTCTCCCTTCAACCTGTACCAACTGTTTGCATCCATAACAACCTTTGTCAAAGAAACTCACAAATGCCTCCTGTGTGTGAAATTACTTCCTTTTGCTTGTTCTGAACCTGGTTTCTTGAAGCTTCACTGCATGGTCTAGGGCCCCTTTTCTTTTCGGAAAAACTACTTAACTCCCGGTCCCTATCCATTCCCTTCATTAAATCCAAAACTGGGATCCAAGAAGACCCATCAAACCAACTCTGAGGACCCCTGGAGGAGCCTGAAGTCATTAAACACCTCCCTGCTTCATCTGAAAGCCCTGCACATGGTTGCTTTTCTCCTTTGGCACAGCACTGAAGCTGTCCTCCCTCAGCAGCTGGCTGCCTAGTTTCATGACTAAAACAGGCTGGGATATGAAAAAGAGGTAGAACAACATTAAAATTCTCTATGGACAATTTGGAAGGAGCACTCTGAGTATGTCTAACACACAGAAAAACACCAAAAGAAAGTTAACAAAAGTTAGTTGCTTATTTTATTTTGTTTTGAAGTGATGAAAGTATGAGTAGAAGCAAGACTGTAGCCTTGTGGTTAGAAATTTCACTAGGGAAAAGGAAAATTTGCATTTTGGTCCTGCTCCCAGTACTATTTGTGCTTTATTCAAAGTCTGCTTTCATATAAAACTCACCAAATAAGTCCTAGATGAACACTGTAATATGCAACCTCAAAAAAGACAGGAAGACATGATTTCTCTTGGGGTCTATGTGAACTCAAACAGGTTCATGCAAAGTGCACATGCTATGGAGAACTCACAGCACCAAAAGAGAAAAGCAGGTTCAGAAGCCTACTGGGGACAGGGTCTGTCACCATCCCTCGCCAGCATTAAGGCAAAATTCCTGCCTGTGAAACAGACAGAGTCTGGAAAAATGCTCATTAGATAACTAGATCAAAATCGTTAGATAGAAAACAGGATCTATACTTCTGATAACTCTCTTTGGACCCATCCTTCCTTGAACTCATATCTAAGTGTGAGGTCAAAGAAACAGAGTTTCCACATTTTCATTATGGTCCTGGATGATAATGATACTAACACTTGCAACTCTTCCATTCAAAACATAGGAAGGCAATTACAAAGTGTTCTCATATCTTCTGAGCAAAGAGGTTAAGGTATTACATTTACATAAATTATGGTGTTCCAAATGAAAAACAAACTATTTTTCACCAGAATATTTATCCTCACTAATGACTACCTTCCTGACAAATATTCAGCTAATGGTTATTTTTGTGCCTAAATTACTAGGATAACTTTTATATTTTGGTGAGTGATAAAACCCAAGGAATTCACAAGTGAATCTGCCACATCACCCAGAGCTTAGCTTAGTTTTATGTTTGTATATGTAATTGCAGACCTTGGCTGTTCTATCATAAGAGCAGTGCTCCAGTGCTGTAATACCACTAGAAACAATGGCTAGCCTGCCGCTAGTTTGTTTACTTATCATCACTGAACTATGCTGCAGTAATCCATAAAAAACGATCATCCATGGCCCTTTTGTGTCTGACACATCCAAAAATTTTCATTTCCCTATGTGCCAATCTCATATACATCCTGTGAATACATAATACCCCACCCAATCTCACAGTACAATTTATACACTAGCACTAAACAGTCTTCTCAGAACTGTTTATAAACATTAAATGTCAGTAATATTTTTCCTTATACAACACAGGGAAGTTGCAGAGTTTGTCCAACACATACCAGTTTAGTAATAGAGCTGTCTGAAACTTAGAAAAGAGATATTGGTTTATAGTTTCTTGATCTAACTATGCGTGTTTCCTCATTGAATATCATCCATCAATACAATGCATGACTCAAAGGCCCCTACTATGTACAATGCAATTTTGCAGGATCTGAACTTCTGACAAAACTAAGACATCTGGAGCTGAAATAAGGCAACTTTTGAAAACCAAAAACTATTCAATTGATACTCCTGACAGCTAACTATGCAATCTTATCTTTGCTGCTCAAAGGTGGTAAGTATCAACGGAAATGCTTTCTGTTAAACAGAGATGAAAGCATATGAGAAGATATAATCCACTCATCTGTCTCAGGATTTCACTGGAGGATCTGCAGCTGAACCATATGAAACTGCACTGAGAAGTGGTAGGATTAGTCAAAATAGTCTGAGAGCCACTCTAAGTGGTTTAATAAATAAATAAAAAATATTTTCCCCTAAGACATATTTTCCAATTGTGCAATTTTCTTCTTGTGGCTACTTAGCAACAGCAGTCATTTTCCATACAGGAATCCTTCTGGTACACTGAAAGAACCCCAGGCAAACTACCATATACAATATTCATTATTCTGAATGCACAAGTGGCAAAAATTAAAAAAAAAAAAAAGTACTGAGTTCAAAATAACACTTTATTGTTTGACAGTTGTTACAAAATGTCTTTTTCCTATATTCCAGACACAATTTTAAATTATTAATCATAACTGGCTTTTCTCAACATAAAAAAAGAAATTCTAAAAATCTGCAAATCACTGACATCAGTCCATAGCCACAGCATTCAGCCACATTGGGAGCCACTCTGCAGTTCAATAGCTCTGCAACCTTTTCAAATAACATTTTCTACAATCCTAGTTGGAATAAGTGATTCAACATCAAAAATGTTGGACACTTGCCTTCCCTAGTGTGTCTAAGGATATCAGCAGCAATAGTACTTTGGGAACAAAAATGGAATGTTTAGAAAACTTAATGTAGACAGAACCATACCACTTCATCATCAAAATATACCCATTGCAAGATCAAATACAGTTCCAGTTCATTATAATCTAGTAGTATTGTGATTACTCAAAGATGCTAATTAAAATCTGGCTGTACTGTTTAAATTCCATCTGTTCTCTCTTCCTCTCTTGCCCTGTTGGGACATTGGTTGGAATATTCATATCCACAAGAGTAAATCATGTCCTGTACAGAAGGGTATCTGATTAATACAAGAAGGGGTGCAGAAAAAAAGAAAGATACATTGCTGCTGTTTATGTGCCTAAGTATGTGCCTAAGCTTCTGTAAAAATTCTTTAAAGCTGTCATCAAGATTTGAAAGTGATAAAACAGAGATCCTGTGCTCTCTTAGACTTTCCATATTTCAAGTACTTTTTGTCTCTGTTTTTCAGCTTTTCAACATCTTTCCAGAATAATAGACAAGTGAAACAGTATTTTCTGTGCTGGTATACTTGGAGCACTCTTCTCAATCCTTCATGCTGTTTCCCTGTTTCAACATCCAAGGATTACATTAGCTCTTTTTGTCACAATATTACACAGGCAGATCACGGTTTCTTGGTTGCCTCAGAACCCTTTCCAGAACCATTGTTTTCTTGAGACACAGAATAAGATTATAATAAACGTGCAAATACAACATTTGCTTGGCTCACTCTATGATTCCCGCTCAAGCTCCTGCTTCCTTGACTGGCTGGAGTCGCTGCTGGAGTGATCCAACCAGCTCAGGGCAAGGACTGCAAATTCTGCTCAGTTTCCGAGGAAACACAAGCACAGCTGATTGCCCCATTTGTTGTAGGGTTCCCGTTAGATACACAGTACGTATACATATACGTATACAGTACGTATACTCAGTTTAGTTTTCCCCTTCCAGAGCAACTCTATTCCCCCAAACCCAGGAGGACTTGCATCTTCTTCACCTGCAACCAGGCACAAAAACGCACTCCTTATCACTCAGGTACACTGGTAAAACTCTCTCATTATCCAGGACATAAAATGCATTAAGAAGTGTACCTCAGTGCCACATGGGTGCCATGAGTCCCAGCACTATATACTATGGATGCAATCATCCACTCTAGAGGGGGCTAACTTTGAGTTAGTTCCCCAGTGTGGTCCACAAAGACATTATGAGAACAACCTAAGGGCTTATGTACTTTGGAGCAGATGAATCATTGTACAGTCTAGTACAAATAAAAAAACTTACATTGAGGAATGCAGCTACTCCAATACATCTAGATAAATGAAAAGTTTCTTGCATGCTAATTAAAGCTTACTGAAAAAGGGATGAAAACGGCATTTGCAATCAGATTGAACAAACTTCTCTACAAATATGTTTGCCTCTACTTGATTATGAGTCACTATACATAGACAAATTGATTATCATACTCCTTTCCTGGCTTAACTCACTAAATTTCCGAAGGGTTTGCAGGTTTTTACTTTGAAGACAATTCTAAAGTATTATTGTCACGATGATACCTCAATGAATAGGATGCAATTAATTGAAACATGCAAAAAATTGCCAAGACCTAATGCTTTCAGCAAAGTAGTGTATCACCACTACAATGCCCTTGCAATCAGCATTTATGACAGAGCACTATGACTAGCGGTAAATTCAATGTTGACATTGGAAAGCATATGTGAAACGGCATGTTGCTTTAAGCTGATTCATTCTGATCCCTTTGAAGACAGCAGTATTTTGACTTCAAACTTAAATTAGAACTTTCTAAGACCCTGAAAATGAAAACTAGGAAACAACTCTGGAACTAGTGATCTTGGTTATAAAAGTAGTCCACTTGAACTAGGAAAAGAACATTCTCTAGAAAAACTGCAAAAGGGAGTAATTTCTATAACAGCAGATAAAACTGGCACTCACTGAAAATACATCATAATCACTAGGATTCGAAATACTAATTCTGGGGGGAAAAAACCCAAAACAAACAAACCAAAAAACCCCTTCAGACGCATTTAATTGTCCACTCAGAATAACTGTGGAACAGTTGTTCTAGGATAAAATCCCCTGGTATTTAAGCCAAATCAGAATAAGGTAATTTTACTAGGTTGAGGAAGAATTAAGCAGGGAAGATCATCCATTA
Organism: Charadrius vociferus; assembly: GCF_000708025.1. Lineage (NCBI taxonomy): Eukaryota > Metazoa > Chordata > Aves > Charadriiformes > Charadriidae > Charadrius > Charadrius vociferus. The sequence goes on along the minus strand of NW_009648157.1, from coordinate 796,214 downwards.
AAAAGCTTTAGTGAAATGATCAAAGATGACAGCAACTATTTCAGTTAGATTTCCTAGTGTAGACAAATTTGTAGAAAATGCAATGTAGTAGAATGTTATCTGGGTGATCCACTGTAGGAAAGTGATGAAGCAGAAAGTGGTATGCCCTGGAGCAGCGGGGTTATAATTTTTAAAAAAAAAAACCAATAAGCTGAGCTATTTTGTGTAGGAAAATCAGCAGCTGTCCAAATTAGCACCAGGTAGATGTAAATTACCTGTGCTTACCTTTGATTTCACCACTGGAAAAACTGTCTTGGAGTATTTAGTTTTAGGATATTCTTATCACAGTGTATTGTAAGAATGTATCTGAATGTCCTAGAGATTTATTTTAAAATCAATATAAGGACAGAAAATGTTATAAAATTTGAGAAATCACTTCAGGACTTAGCTATCAAACTCTAATTGCTATGGCTCCGCTAGCTGTATATTCTAATGACAATGGATGTTAACCTTCATTTGGACAGGGCAGGGAGGGGCTAAGTGATAGATAACCCCTTATTAACCACAAGTCTGGTTTGTAAAAGGAACCTCCTACACGCAGAATAAATACATTTCAACCTCCAGGAATATTGGTCTAAAGCAACAGCAAATTTGAAGTAAAAAAAAAATAATAAAAAACAAAACCCAAAGCCTTAGTGAACATATTATACAATGTACCCTTTTCCAGTGCTTCCAAAAGAGAAAGCAAACATTAACAAGCACAGAAACACAGACTTCATAGAGGAGGGTAGTCAGCCAACATGTTTGGATATGTGCCAAGAATCTGAGTTGAAAAAAGGAATGAAGAGTAAGAACTTGTAGAGATTCAGAGCTGTTGAGTGAGCAATGAAACTAGAAAGCTTTATGTTTTCTGCATTAGATGACCTTGGTCTGAAATTGACTGAAGCATATGCTTTTTTCTCACTCAGCACTCTCAATGGATTTTGGCAGATACTTCTGCCCAATGTTGAATTAACATTGTGTATAATATCACTCAGAAGAGTGGTTTTTACCAGTGAACACCACTTTGAAATTGCCTCTTTAATGGAAATAAATGTATGAATTCTGGAGCACAGTAGTAATAACAGTTGTTAGCAGAAATGTCAGCCTTACGGGTTAGAGGGAAAGACGGTAGCCATTCATGGCTCTTAAGACAAAGATAATTAGCCTCTGACAAATAAGGTCTCTCAGGTAGAAATCGCCATGGAAGACCTTGGAACTTCCCTCTTCTGAAGCAAGATGCCACCTTCATTCTCACAGTTCACGAGTATGGTTCATTAAGGCGGGAGAGAAAAAAAAAAAACAATAAACAAAAAAAACCCGGCATGTACTCCACTCGCAGATGGCTGCATATAACACCCTTTTCACAATACCATTATTCTTATTTGCAAAGCTCTAGCATTTCAGATTGTTTTAAGAACGGTATTATGAAGCTTACCCAAAGAGAGGTCTAGCCTGGTGGCAGAACTTGTTTCTCTTGCAAGCATGTTTTGGGCAGCAAAGTGTACTAACATCCTTTTCTCCATTTTAAAATTAGGCAGTTCTGCCATCTTCTACCTTCCTTGACTACCAGTCACTAAAACTTGGCATCCAGCTTTTCATTACCCTATTTGTGTTCCAGGCCACCCCTTATTCACCCTGTTAGTAATATGTTGGAAAAGAAAGATACTGCCACTAACTCAGAAAACCTCTGAGCCGCAAACTGCTGGATATTGGAGGAGTATTCTTGGGGAAATACTATTATAAACTGATTCTGTTCTTACATCCCTAAATGTGCATCTGCTTTTACCACTGCTGGAGACAAAACCTCATGCTACACAAACATTTGATCTGACCTATTGCAGCCATTCTTTTGTTCTTGGAGTTCATTCGAATCAAACTGTTTGCTTAGCCTAGCGCAGTAGTTAACTTGTGTTCCATAAATGAATTCAAATGTCTTTGATCTCTTGCATTATAGGACAGCAAGGTATAAGCAGACTGCATCTGCCATATGTGAGAAATGTAGCTTAGAAATGTTCTACATTCATTGATGAAAACATGTGGAAGAATAGCGTTTTTAAAAACCCAAGTATATGGACAAGAGTTATCAGCTTAGAAATGCTCTACAACCTTTGGTGAAAACACCTAACAGAATAGCATTTTTTAAAAGCCAGGTATATGGGCAAGAATTAGCACGCCTATATGATGTATTTATAACTAGGTTACCAAAGTCAGAGAAATCTCAAACCAGAGGGAACCATGACGTAAAGTCTCTGTATCATCCACAGAATTCAGCCTTGCAGCTATACCCTTGCAACCACTGATCTCTTCAGAGCACAGGAAGAGTCTTCCCTCTAGCTTCTACTTTTGTAGAAACCAGACATGTTCAGTCCAGGTCCCGAGCCATTTCCTAGAGAGACTCTTCTTTAAAGCAAGACTAAAAAAATTCTTCTGGAAACCTCTTAAAACTACTGCCAAGTGATTATTACCAGGAGCTAAAAAATTTTGCAAAACTCGCATGCGATCACAAAGGGCAGAAAAAACACCACAAAAGCAAGAGTATCGCTCAATACAGACTCGATTTCTGAGGGCCCAGCTAAACCCCATCTTGATTACAGTAACTCATTTCCACAGCTACAGGTGACAGGCAGCCCAAAGTGACCCGCGGTCATAATGACATTCTCACACTCAAGAGGACAGAAGACATAACCGCTTCATGTTTGCAAACAGTGCTGAACACTATGATTAAAATTAAACAAGGGCAAGTGCTAAGTTAAGAGAAGTGAAATCAGGGGCATAACAATACACAGCTATATGAACCCTTGAGCACAGAAAAGCAAAATTGCAACCCATCCTAAGAGTTCCCTTTATAAAGCTAACAGGACAGGCAGATCCAAAGCGGGGTCTGCTCAGCCGTGAACATACCACAGGACACAACCACGGGAGCAAACACCTCACAACTAAAAGGGCTGATCTAGCCCACAAAAGCCCCTGCAAAATCCACACCTAGTTGTCCTTTTAGAGTTATCTAAATAAGTTTTTATGTTTTTATGTTAAGACTACCATGATGTCTGGACGTCTTTTAAAATGTCCATGCTGACTCAAGCTGTATTTTACTTCTCTCGCACCTAACCTCTGTCCTAAATTTCTCTTCCTGTCTCTGATAACTCTGTCTTTCACTTTACTTTTTTCCCAAACTTTCATCAGTATGTTCTTCACCCACAGTAAAAAAAAAAAAAAAAAAAAAAAAAGGGGGCGGGGGGGAAGCAAAGGATAAGAGTTAGTAGAAAAGTTATACCTTCTCCCTGAAAAACAGGAAGTAACTGCATCGCTTCAATGAAAGCAAAGAAGAGGGATTGAAATGACAAAAATCACAGACCACCGATACCTCTCCCCAGGGGAGAACTCCTTAGGGCACCCAGCAAACTCTCCATTATCCCACAGGTTCTCACAAGATGAACCCACATGGATTCCTCCCATAGAATCATTGAGGTTGTAAGGGACCTTTAAGATCATGAAGTCCAACCATTAACCTACCCTGACAAAACCACACATCTACCCTTTTTTTAAACACCTCCAGGGATGACGAATCCACCACCTCCCTGGGCAGCCTATTCCAATGTTTAATAACCCCTTCAGTGAAAAAATGTTTCCTAATATCCAATCTAAACCTCCCCTGACATAACTTGAATCCATTTCCTCTCGTTCTACCCCTTTTCACCAGTGAGAAGAGGTCAGCCCCCACCTCTCTGCAACCTCCTTTCAGGTAGTTGTAGAGGGTGATAAGGTCTCCCCTCAGCCTCCTCTTCTCCAGGCTAAATAACCCCAGTTCCCTCAGTCGTTCCTCATAAGGCTTGTCCTCCAGACCCCTCACCAGCTTTGTAGCTCTTCTCTGGACACCTTCCCACACCTCAATGTCCTTCTTGTAGTGAGGGCCCCAAAACTGAACACAGTACTCGAGGTGGGGCCTCAATTGGGAAGAAAGTTGATAAGATTTCAGTCACTATTTGGTTACTAAATCTTAGCAAAGGAAAGAGACAGTTGTATTTTTATTTTTATATCTAAAAATGGATCAATATTAATTAAATAAATAAGAAAAGTTAAATAGGAGCTGTTAGCTTTTAGTGATGTAATTCCACTTTCTCTCTATAGGTGTTCTTCTAACCTCGTTTACCTAAGTAGCAAGCTTTCCCTTGATCCTTCAGGCCCTTTGCCAGCCTCTTCTCTTTTCTAAGTTATAGTAATCCTTTGTGAACTGTAGTAAAATCTCAGACATTAGCACAGCAATAGGATGATGTCATTAATAAGAAGTTTCTAGGAGTATAGATGTAGGAAAAGATTATTTCAGAATGAAAAGACCCATGCTCAATAGCATGTTATCACTGTCCTGCAAGATACAAAAAAGTAACGGGAGATTTGCTGTCCCCACATGTTAGAAAAACATGGGGGAGGGAGGGAAGTATTGTGGGGTTTTTTTCTTAAAGACCATCCCTTCTAAGCCAGGGATGCAGGGAAAAGCAGAACAATGTTTCTGAGACATAAGGTGGATAGGAAACATTCACATATACATTTATGTACTTAAATATCCCTGGCCTTAAATGTCTGAGAGTTTCCCTAGGAATTAATTGGATTTTATCTTTTCTTTTTCCTCTTATCATTTTCCACGTACATGATGATGATGTTAAAGAGAGCTTAATCAAAACAAATAGATGAGCTAAGCACCTCAAAAAGTAGCACAGACTCTGCATGGATTGAAATATCAGGCCCAAACTGAGCTAAGCACCTCAAAAAGTAGCACATGGATTGAAATATCAGGCCCAAATAGAAGGGATGAGTGTGAGTCTACCAACCGGACCCTTGACATACCTTCCGATATGCTTAGGGACATGAGGCAACGCATGCAGAAAATGGGATAACAATGTCACATTTTATCTATGTCTATGTAAGTAAATAAAAATGTATCAGGATATAAAACAATTATCAAATAAAGGCACTGTTAATTATTGTTTCGTGGAGCAGATAGATAGTCCACAATAAAGGATGTAGTGCAAAACTTGGTTCAAAAAATCTTGTGTAGTGGAAGAGGCCTTCTATGGCAGCAACCATAAGATTCCTAGATTCAACATCTCTGCAGAGGTATGAAACTCTATAAACACCTACCACAATTGTTTTCAACCTCAAAAGGACATAAAAATAAAGGGTCATATTAAAAACCCACAGGGGGAGCTGAGAAAATTAAATTCTTAGAAGTGGGTACTTGAAGACACACCTTCACAGGAACACAGAGCCACTTAGGAAAAGCTTGAGAAGGGCAATTGGGAAGTCAGCAGGGAAGGGGAAGAAGATGAGAAGCAAGAAAGCAATCTTCAAAAAGCTGAAGGTGTGTCTAAAGGAAGAAAACAGAAAGGCTGATAAGCACTGGGAGATGAAATGTAAGCACACAATCAGGCAGGCCAAAAAAGTCTTTGAGGAACAACTAAAGAAGCAAAAATAAAGCTACTTTTTTCTTGAAACACATCAGGAGCAGAAGACTGCAAGGGTGTCTTCTGAGCCAGCTGAAGATTGGGGCACGAAAAGAGCAAGCAGAGCAAAAAGAACAATCCTCTGCAGTATTATGTAGATGCAACTGGAGAGTTTTTAAAGGAAACCTGGACTTGCTTTGTAAGGGACTCAGAAAAAATCTGTCTGAAATTCAGGTGATTGTAGACTAGGCCATAGAAAGACTTGACAAAGTGAATACAAACAACTTGCCACCACCAGGTGGTATTCACTCAAGATATCTAAAGGAACTCAAGAATGAAGTAACTAAATTATAATAATGAGTGGTATGCTCTCAAACCTGCCTTTGTACATTACAGCTGGCGAATGGCAAATATCGCAATGTTTAAAAAAACATTGCAGGGTAGGTCTGTGAACCTGCAGGCTGTACTGGCAATTTAATAGAACATATGAGAATAAAATTAAAAGAGACACCTACATAAACATGATGTAGTCAGGAAAAGTCAACACAGCTTTTGCTAAGGAAGACCTGCCTTATTACCTTCTCGTATTCTTTGATTCAGCTGACACAATTTAGTTCAGTTTTCAAAAGCCTTTTACTGTAGTATCTTGCCAAAACTATGAGGAACTGCTGGAGGCCTTTACAAAACTGCAGGACTGGCCACAAGTTTGCAGATGAAGTTCAGAGTAAGTAAAGTTGAAAGCACATGAGGAAAAATGATCCTAAATTTATCTTTATGGTGCCACAATGATACACACTGAGCTGACCATTACCGTGAGGGTGTGATCCTCAAGTCATGATGGATGTACCACGAAAACATCAACCCAGTTCTCAGTTTAGGTCAAAAAAAAGGCAAATCAAATGTTGGGGCTTCTTAGGGAAGGGACAGAGAACAGAACAGTGAACTCTTCATAAATCTATATATAAATCTATAGTTTTGCAACTGGAATAGCAATGGAAGTTCTGGTCACTTCCTCCTAAGCAGGATACAGCAGGACACAAAAGATTCAAGACAACCACCACGACCAAAGGTCTGGAATATATGCAGAATGTTCCCTTTGCACGAAGCATGAAGGATAAAGTAAACTAGGATTGCACTCTGAAAAAGAGGTAACATAGAGGGAGTACGATAGAGGTCAACCACAATATAAATGACATGGAGAAAATGAGTGGCCTTTGACTGTTTACTCTCTAACAGTACAAGAACCGCAGGGAATCAAATGAAGCCATTACTAACCAGGTTCAAAACAAGAAGAGATAATTCTTCGTATCACAGAGACCTCATTGCTAAAGGATTTTGCAGATGTCGTAAGTTCACTTGGATTCAGAGGTACACAGAACAAACTTAGAGGAGAAATCCACTGAAGTCCACTAAATACTCAAAAGATCCATCTGGCTCAGGAAACCCCTAAACTAACTGAAGGCAGGGAGAGTATTAGAGGGAGGTTATGCATTTATTTTTCCCTCTTGCATGATTCATGGTTCTTGCCTTTCTCCCTGCTAGCAGCAGATGTTGGGCTAAAGAGGGGAAGTGCATTCTCATCATCAGCCTTTGAGCTTTTTCAGAATTATAACCTCCCCACAGTGCCTGAAGCAGTGGTTCCAGCACATGTGTAGGAAGAAGGTGCCACAACACATCTTTCACCTATTCAAGAGGTCTTATCCCATAGGCCTCTGATAACTGCTGTGTTAGCAGGCCTGATTAGGTTGTGCTGTTTATAATGTGCAAATAACCAAGGTCTGTCCAGGTGCTGCATGGTCTCAGTAGAAAATGAGAAAGGGGAAAGAGGGTAGAAGTGTCTTTTTCTTTCCAGCAGCACTTGATTAGAGCACACCGGGTTGGACACTGGATTCAGCACATCATCTTGGAACATTAGCATGCAAATATTATCATGTGCAGAGAACCATTCTAAATCCATATCTGTTTATGCAAATCCTGTCAAGTACAAGTGTTCAGATAATCAGAAGTCCTTCTAATAAACCTGATTATTTTCCTTAAGTGCTTTAAGCAGCAGTGATACACATGGAATAGTTCTATTCTGCTGCATACTGTAGTTCTTACCACCTCATACGTTTATGCATCTGGCTCTAACAAAACATTATTATTTCATTTAAGATTTTACTGCATTATAGGCAGTAATTAAGGTTGTGCAACAGTTCTTTTCACATTTTCAGCTTCTTATAACAGTTTGGGCTGAAATTTATTGCAGTGATTTGCTGTGCTGTACAAAGACTAATTTTTTTCCATGGATAATCTGTGATGTTCCCAAGGACAACACTAAGGAAAGCGTATCATTTTCCCTGCATTAAAAAATTCATTGTCCCTTTACTGACCATCTCACACATTTCTGTATTTTGAAGCAGAGATCAAAAACATAGCAAAGTCTGACCTGTAGGTCCAGAGTGTCTTCAGCTTCTCTGTGAAATTTTAATTCAGTTTGGCCAGCTAAAATCCCTCAGTCAGAGAGGAAAATTATTCTAGAATCTCATTCCACATGTCTTAAAAATATCATCGACTTTTATATCAACTTTCAGCTTAGTTATTCTAGCACTGCCTTTTAGCTTAAATAGCACTATCCATTACCTGAAGATTATGGTCCTTGACTCATAGAGTTCTGTTATATCCCTCCTACCTTTTCCACATGTCTTCCTTTCCAATTACAGTTTATACACTTTTTGCTCATCCTCTAGTTCAAATCAATTTTCTGGCATACATATGACTTGAACAAGGCTAACTAGGATTATATAAAATATAATGCAGAATCTTGTACAATTGCATAGGTATTTCCCTGTATCACAGGATATAGGAATCACTGAGGTAGGAAGGGACCTATAGAGATTGCTTAGTCAAGCAGGGTCAGCCAGAGCACATTGCTAAGAACCATGCCCACCCAGATTTTTAATAAATCCACAGGTGAAGTCTACACAACCTCTCTGGGCAGCCTGTTCCAGTGCTTGTCCACCCTGAAAGTAAAAAAGGTTTTTTTCTTATGTTCATGTAGAATTTCCTGTACTTCAGTTTGTGCCCATTTCCTCTCATCTTCTCACTGGGCACCACTGAGAAGAGTCTGTTTCCATCCTCTTTACTCCCTCCCATCAGGTATTTCTACACATTGTTAAGATCCCCCTGAGACTTCTCTCCTGCAGGCTGAACAGTCCGAGCTCTTTCTGCCCCTCAGGTGCAGCAGTCCCTTAATCATCTTTATGGTCCTTTGCTGGACCAACTCCAGTATGTCCATATCTTCTCTGGATTCTAAAGTACCCACTGAACCACCTGAGCATCTTGCCTTGATTACAGCTGCATTAATAGTATCAGACCAAAACCATCCAATTAACAACTCATATTGATGTATGACTACATACATCTAAGCATACCTAAGTATACCCGAGTTGAAACATACTTTAGTTGCTGTCAGGTGGGGAGATCTCAATTGACAATATTTCTTGCTAAGTATGCAAACTTTCAGTTTATACCATTACAATTCAGTTTTACAGTTCAGTAAACCATACAGTTAATTTAGTACAGACAGAGTTTAATCTTCTCCAATTAAGTTAATACTTTTTTCCTGTGATTTTCCCTTAAATGCTTCAATTAATGTTGATCAAATTGATTTGGTTTTCTTTGCCTGGAAAATCTGTTACCAAAGACATAATCAAGTTACCAAAGCACAATTAACTTTTGGTATATCAGTGTTTCATTTTGATTCATTTTTTCTTGACCACCTAAGTTTTTTACCCCTCTTTCCTCCAAAATGTGGTCTAAAGCTTAGCATAGAACTGAAGTCAGGCTGTAGTCAACCACTCACTATTTTCCTTTTCAAATAACAGGTGCTGTCTTTGCCAGTATATAATCAAAGTATTCACAACTTGACAGTATCACAATATTTGGTTTGGAATCTCAAGAATAATTTCTCTAAAATTATTTCATAGTGCTGATTTAAATACACTGAACTGTAAGTTTTAATTTCACCTTCATTTGAATACAATATACTATTTCAGTTGGAAGGGACCTACACTGATCATTCCTTCCAGCACTTTCGTCAGCTGTGTTGCCCTTCTCTGGACACATTCCAGGACCTTCACATCCCTCTTAAATTGTGAGTACCAGAACTGCGCACAGCACAGGTGCTGAATACACACTGAATACAGCGGGATAATCTCCTCTTTTGACAGGCTGGTTATGCTGTGTTTGATGAACCCCAGGATGGGGTTTGCCCTCTTGGCTGCCAGGGCACACTGCTGACTCACATTGAGCCCGCTGCCAACCAGCACCCCCAGATCCCTTTCTGCAGGGCTCCTCTCCAGCCACTCCCCTCCAAAGTTATATTCCTGCCTGGCGTTACTCCATACTAGGTGCAGAATTTGGCATTTTTACTTCTTAAATTTCATCTCATTAATCACTGCCCAACGCTCCAATCTATCTGCAAGGCCCCCTGTCCTTCAAGAGAGTCAACAGCACCTCCCAGTTTGGTATCCTCAGCAAACTTGCTAATGGTGCATTCAACTCTGGCATCCAGTTCATTGATAAATATATTGAACAGAACCAGCCCTAAAACTGAGCCCTGAGAAACACTGCTAATGACCGGTCACCAGCCAGATGTAGCCCCATTCACTACAATCCTTTGAGCTCTGCCCTTCAGCCAGTTCTACAACCAGTGCACTGTGAACCTACTCATACCACAGCTGAACAACTTGTCCAGAACGATACTGTGAGGGACAATATCAAAAGCCTTACTAAAAGCCAGAAAAACTACATCCACTGCCTTCCCTTCATCCACTAGGCAGGTGACCAATTCCATGTCCATACAATCATTCTTTTCAGATATCCTGCCTGTGTCATAAATCAGGACTGAAAACATGGGCAAAGAAGGTTTTTCTTAATCATATCTAAACTATTTCCAGCAACATCTTCACCTTCAGAATCTTAACCTAAGAAACCATGTCTGATTTGCAGAGGAGGTGAGAACTTAAAACTGCCACTTATGCCTCAAGGTTAGATATGAATATTTAAAGTGTTTTATAATGCTAAGTCCTGAGAAAAATCAGGTCTCAAAAGGCTCAAAATTCTACTAATGTAATTTTTATCCCATTCACAATCTCTAAGGTAGAAATAATACTGCCTTCATCAACAGATGTCATCTACCTGGACTTGTGCAAAGCGTTTGACACCATCTCACACAATATTCTGGTCTCTAAATTGGAGAGACATGAATTCGACAAATGGACTACTTGGTGGATAAAGAACTGGCTTGACGGTCTCACTCAAAAAGTTGCGGTCAACGGCTCATTGTCCAAGTGGAGAGCAGTGATGAGTGGCATTCCTCAGGGGTCGGCACTGGGACCTGTACTGTTCAACATCTTTGTTGCGGACATGGACAGTGGGGTCGAGTGCACTCTCAGCAAGTTTGTCAATGATACCAAGTTGTTTGGTGAGGTAGACACGCTGGAGGGGAGGGATGCCATCCAGAGGGACCTGGACAGGCTGGAGAGGTGGGCCCAAGCCAACCTCATGCAGTTCAACAAGGCCAAGTACAAGGTCCTACATCTGGGCCAGGGCAATCCCAAGCACAAATACAGGCAAGGCGGGGAATGGCTGGAGAGCAGCCCTGAGGAGAAGGACCTGGGTGTGCTGATTGACCAGAAGCTCAGCATGAGCCAGCAATGTGCAATCGCAGCCGAGATGGCCAACCGTATCCTGGGCTGCATCTGGAGCATGTCGAGAGGAGAGCCACAAAGATGATCCGAGGGCTGGAGCACCTCTCCTATGAGGACAGGCTGAGACAGCTGGGGCTGTTCAGCCTGGAGAAGAGAAGGCTCTGGGGAGATCTTATTGCGGCCTTCGAGCACCTAAAGGGGGCCTACAGGAGAGATGGGGAAGGACTTTTTACTACAGCATGTAGTGACAGGACGAGGGGGGATGGATATAAACTGGAAGAGGGCAGGTTTAGATTAAACATTAGGAAGAAGTTTTTCACTTTAAGGGTGGTAAGGCACTGGAACAGGTTGCCCAGAGAGGTCGTTGAGGCCCCATCCCTGGAGGTGTTCAAGGCCAGGCTGGATGTGGCCTTGGGCAACCTGGTCTAGTGGGAGGTGTCCCTGCCCATAGCTGGGGGGTTGGAACTCAATGATCTTTAAGGTCCTTTCCAACCTAAACCATTCTATGATTCTATGATTCTTGGCCTCAGTGATTTTGAAATGGTGTCTTATATTAAACCACCTAAAGACTTATAAGGAAATTAACAAACTTAATGTAAGTCTCTTTAATATTTTCATATCAACATTTTAAATAAGGACTTTACCATACATTACACACTGATGATGAAACATGGAATAGTTTTTCAACAGTTATGCACGTTGTATTTTGTGCCTGCAGTAATTTTATAGGAAATATCGCGCAATCATGTAATTACAATTCTATCACTATGCATACACAATAAAGCTGATTTAAGAATGTACAAGCATTCTTTCAAAGTTAACAATCTTCATATTTTTCCTGTGATGTTCAGTATTTATCTGGTGAACACAACACTGGAAAAGTAATTAAAAGTATCTTTCTCATTAGCAGTAAGGCATCAAGTATAAGTATCCGTGTATACTTTGCTTTTGATTTTCTAAAATACAGTTTCACAGCTGAGGGAATACTTTAACATAAATGGAGAAAACACACTGTTTCCCAGGCAACATGCTGGAACATGTGCCAACAGACATTGTCTGATAAACTAAGGAGTGCTGTGATATCTGCCATTAAATATCAAATTGGATGACAAAAGTCTTTCCTTATTCTTATACAAAACAGCATTCCAAAAATAAATGGAAAGAGGAAGGCAAGTAAAGTTTACGGAGTAACCACAACAAACACACTATTCTTTTTAAAAAGTCTTCAATACTTCCTCTTGACTTGCAGTAGGAAAAAAAGTCACCAAGAATTTATTCCAAACTATTTTTTCTAGTTTCGCTCTTCTCTTCCTGGGTCTAACCAGGAGAAAAAAAAATGCCTCCAAAACACTAAGATGATGTAGTTCAGTTCTCCACGAAATCATTGCATTTATACAGTGTTCAGATACACACAGAAACCAGTAAAAGAAGCTTTTAGATAACCTGCTGGTGACTTAAAGTTGACCCTTTAAAGAAAAATCATTTTGCATGTAATAACAATAATATATTTTGTCTAACAGAGGATCTTGAAGGAGTAACTTGCATTCAGACCAAAGACAGTTAAATTGTGGCACTGAATGTAGCTAATACTGATTGCCTTCAAGGAAAAAGGGCACCCACAATCATCACAGGTCAGAGTTTGCACACTAGAAACCCCTTTTATGCAAATACAACCAGCAAAATCAGACACAAATTATTTCTATACAGATCAACAGAGAAAAATTCCCTAATCTTAAGTAACGGCTTCATGTCAAAACCCTTCCATCACCTTTTCTCCAGTCATTGCAACAGTCGTCAGCCTAGGACTCTACTCATACAAGTATTGTGCCTTTGTTTTTTCTTTGAAAAGGTTAAAAAAGAAACAAGGACACTAAAGAGAAACCCCTATGTGAAGAAAATATGCGTGTTCAGCTTACAAATCCAGTGTGCAACACCGACTGTATCCTTCTGGCTGCCTATTTTAAACCCTCAACCCCATAGCACCTTCCAGCGCATCAAGAGGCCCTTTGCCTTCAATGGGACTTTAGGTTGCCCATCTGACCTGAAGCACAAGGTGGGATTTAGACAACATGTCTCCTTTTCTTAATGCTTATTTTCTAATTCACAGGATTCTTGACCTTCCGTTTTCTGGTAGCTTCTTCATAAACCTAAGGCACTCCTTCCGCGGGACCAGAAGAACCATTTGCGGGTTGCATGGTTTTCTGATCCAAAATTAAAATTAAAATATACACACACTTCACCTCATTTTTCTTAGATCAGTTCCCTGATTTGAATTACAATACAGTTCAATAGACAGTGGAGCCTGCACTGCTGGAGGGGTGATACAGTAACTCTGTGAGAATCACCAGCAGGAAGGCAGGAATATCTCAAGTCAGCATCGCTATCAAACTCTCCATAACGTGAAAACAGTGCTGTCATGGTTTGGGCTAGGCTGGCCACTACTGCCTTCCTTATTTTTGTGCAATGTCAACATTCAAGGACTGTGCCCATAGCCTTTTGGGTGGCAGTCCATTCATTTCTAAACAGGTAAATTAATTTTAGTATGTGAAAGGATATTCTTCCTAGCAGCTAATTTTTATTTTGATTATTTTTAAATATAAACTCAAATCCAAACCCCCCCCATGTGAAATGATTTTCAAACACATGTGAAACACATGCAAGTCTGTCAAGATCCTCTGGAAACAAACCAAAATACTGGAAAAACCTCTGTGTAAATACACACATACATGCACAAGTGTATGCACACAAAGCTAGCAGGCATTATTCATGTCTGCAGAACATGCTCATGTGCTACCTTTAAGACAGGAGGGATATATACATTTAATCCTGCTCTGTTGGTAGTGAGAAATGAAAAAATTATTATTTTAATAGCTGCCTTTTCAAATCAGATGTATTGCTTTCTAATAGTCAGTAACATAATGTAGTGTATTAGAACAGGCAATCAGAAATTATGATAAAAAATGCGGTCTCAAATAACCACTGCTGGGAAAACATTGTGGTGTTGAAAAAAACTTGGCCCAGGGCTTGCTACCCACAAACCATCTGTCTGATCAATTATTAGTTCATCAGAGATTCTAACACACAAACAAAACCAGATATGATATGCTCTGTGTGAATTTACTGATGCCTCCTTTGCAATCATGCTATATGAATATCCAAGAAAATGCATAGGCTCATACATTTCCTTGCTGCTTACACACATCTGAATGATTAGAGCAGGAATAACTAAACTGGTTTTGAGAGTATGTAATTCAAATAATTTAATCTCGTCTAATATTGAAATGTAATAAAATGTATTTTCAAATACCAAAGATTTGATTAAGGAAATTATTCTTTCAAAATTTCCCCACCATGAAAACAATGTAAAAATAGATGTAAGTATATGTATTTTATTTATATGTATTTATATATGGGGGTTGTATCTGGGAAATAAAATATTTCCCTCCCATTTCATTCCATGCTGCAAGTTCTCTCTTCTTAACAAAAGAAATCATTTTATCAATATAAGGTTCATAAGTTCCCAGGGCTGAACTCCCAGGCCTAAGCCCCATTTATCCATTCCCTCATTCAGATAAGATGTATATATATAGAAATCATACAAGATATCCAAAGACCTGTCTAAAGCCAAATCAGGACAGGTACACACACATCCCTTCTGTCATTGAAATAATTTCTTTAAGAAGTGAAACGCTCAGAAATCAGAACAGCAAGAAAATAAAAAATACAACAGGTTTCATGAGCCCTCTACATTGACTACTAAGCCTACATAGATTATAATGCATATACCTATAGCACCCCCTGGCCTCCAGAATTAAGGGAGTTGATCCAAAAATTGAGACTGCAGTTCTTACAGAGAATTCCTCAGAAGTAAAATGAGAGAACAGTGAATTATCACTGTCTGACTCTTTTGTCTCTATAGAGGAACTCTGCAAAGTGATTTCTCTGGAGATTGCAATCCATAATATGCAATTGTACAAAATATAAGGGGGAAGATTTTCCTCATCCAATCCAGAGGCAAAGATCCTACTAGACACAAATGACTATTTTTCCACTTTTAATTCCACATAATATTGCAATAACTGTGAAAAACACAAACTAAGAATCTGTAAATCTCCCTGATATGTAATATTAAATGTTCAGGATAATAGAAGGAACAGTGGGACTGAAAGCCTAGATACTTTGTCAAGTAGATTCTGTTTCTGATTCAGCTGCAGTGAGACTACAGAAAGCATTGCTATTTTTCCATTAGTAAAAGATGTTGCTAAGGGTACCCAGACAAACGAACAGGCAAGAGAAGAGATGAAGGGAAAAAAAAAAAGAAAAAAAAAAAGCAAGCAAGGATGACTGGAAATAAAAAAAGTTCACAAGGTGTATAGAGAGTACTTTCATCTGTGGAGATGTTTGATACAGAAGCTGTTTTCCAAACAACTAGAAATCTTTTAAAAAGCAGACAGCTTTTTAAAGATAAAAATAAACTGAAAACATAAGGTTAAAACATTCAAGGATGTGTATGTGAATAGAAAACTGAGGACCTATACTCAGGCAATAAGATTTCACATTACTGTAGCACTACCAGCATGAAGATTTCAAGAAATCTGGCAATATTCATTAATTAAAGGCATACCACAGCCATCTAGTGCTACCCCTGGCTAAGTCAGAAATGGCAATGGGGAAGGCTCCCAGGAGTCACACAAGAAATTTTCTGCAGACAGAATTAGAGCCAGGGGGCAATGGGTCAGGAGTAGTAAAGACCAAGACCTAGGCACAACCTGTGCATGTGAAACGGACCCAGGAAAATTCACTTCTGAGTCCTGTACTCCAGGCATTGATCTTCTTCCCATACACAGCCCACTTTCATAAACTATATTCTAGTACAATGACTTGTGTATCTGAATGGATTTTCTAAAAGATAATCTCTGCCTTGAAAATTAATTAGAGAATTGCATCTTTTCCAATGGTTAATTATCCCCTTCTTAAATATTTGCACCTTTTTCCCCAAACTTTGGACCTTCCTATATTTTCACCTGCTATTTCAAGGAAATTTGTATTATGAAACTATTATTCATACATGGAAATTAATAAACCACCACCATTTATAATGGTGATTCCCTTTGGCTGAAACTAAGCCAGATGTTCTCCTAGAGCTCTCCTACAAATGAAGGGGGGCGTTAGTCCACCAGACTACAGCTTTTCCAAAGCAAAATCCCATGTAGCATATCCAGTGTGGAGGCGAGGTCCCTCAGTACCAGCAGTCTTGTTTTCTAGGCCTATTTCCATTCTGCTGCACTACTTGCTAATGTGGGCACATCCAAAATATGTCAGGACAAGCGCAGACCGATCACCCTGTGTGTGGCCAAAATAAAACATTGATCGTTTGTTTGAACTAAACTGACTGATCTGTCGAGAGCACCCTAATCCAAGGTCCTCTTTTTTACCAGTATTTTGTCCTCTGAAAACTTTGAGCAATGCTTTGGCATTCCTTCCCAAATATTTTATTTTCGTCCCTTGTTGAAATACTTCCTCTACTCTCCGCAGCGAAGAGGTGCTTCTTCCGTTTATCTACTCTTGCATTGTCATTATTTCCAATTTTTCAGCTGTGGCAGGCTCACTTCAAAGTAAGAAATATATAAAGAGAGCACATGTCTCTTTTGCTGCGTGTTCTAAATACTTCAGCTCTTTGTACCCAACAACATCAAGCTTTATATCACCTTTACAACAAACATGTTTTTATGGACTGAGTAAAGTAATTCTTGTAAAATATGAAACCCTCTTCGCTGCCCATGCAAAAGAATAATCTGAAAAACTCACATGTTCATGAATCCAACTGTCTTTACTGTTTTCCTAACTCATATGGCTTTGCAGGACAAGCTATATTGAAAGGTGCGAAGGCAACCCTTTAATAACCTAAGTAAAACACACAGAAATCTACACAGAATGCATATTTGAGAAACATGATAATTTGAGTATAGCAACAGTTTCCAAAGCAAAAGCAAAATATACTTTCAGGTCTGAAAGGAAAGATGTTGGGGAGACAGTAGGAGAGGTAAAGTCAAGCAGCCCCTCTCCAAAATGAACTTCTTGAGGTATTATATTATTTCTGTGCTAGTGGCATATTAATTATAGAGCTGAATATTTAAATATGTATGTGTGTACAGACACACACATATATATGAATATATTAATTATAGAATGAAGCCTAAGTCTTTCACAACACTTGTTCAGACTAAGAGAAGGAAGTAGCTGTTCTCCAAAAGAAAAAAAATGTTACTTCAAAGGTAATTACAAAAATTGCAGCTTTGTGCTTCACTTCTTTCACATAGATTTTGCGACAGTTTGACTTTGAAGTGAGAATGAGCTGCAGAAACTGAAGGCTGTTAAATTTAGCTGAATTTTCCTTCCGATTTCTTTGTACTTTCTGAAAACACTTTTGCAACCCAAACCAACTTTGAACCATGAAATTAATCAGAGTTTCCTAATCTGTTCAAGATTGAGAAAAAAAACTCAGATGCTTCTTCAACGTCTGAGCCATTTGAACATTTCACTGTTCCGGCTACACTTCTCCTCCCTGCTCAAGACAACATGTGCAAACCTCCCTGGCGCGCACATCAGCTGCAGAGGGATGGAGCTGGTAGCTGCAGGCTCTAGGGAGACCTCCATACAGTCTCTGCCCTCAGCAGACCCTGTCGTGGGCAGGAGCGAGGGCCATCCGTGAAGGAATCAGGGAACAGCAGGCGTGCAGGGAGCTACCATGCAGGGAGAGCAGACAGTGAAGTCCTGGTCAGCAGTGTCACCAGCTGAGAAGGTGCAGAGAGAATGGAGGGACAGTGCAGAGGCTAAAGCCTGGAGGAAAAGAGAAAGGGAGCAAAAACGAGAACAGAAAGAGAACAAAACCAAAAAGTGGTGACTGTCAGGCAGTAGAAAGTTCATCAGCAAAGGGACTAAAGAGTTTCCACCTGAACTAGGCATCGAGTGGTAACCGCAACTTTATGTTGAAGAGAAGTAGTATGGAAGCACACAGCAAAGCTGAATACACCTTGAAGCCCAAGCTCAGCCGGAGTGTGTACCACCAGGGCATCTTTCCAGCAACAATCAGAGCAGTTCAGCTGAGCCGGAGGTGAATTCTTCCTACACTGCCCCCTGTTTCCAGGACAAAGAAGGCTACAAAGACAGGAAACGTTACTTCAAGTTTTCTTTACGAGCAGTTGCCATGTTACATTCGGCAGAAAGGGTGGGCACGCCAGCAGACTGCAAGAAATCCCTCACCGGGATGGAGGAGGCCCGTGTGTCTTGTTTAGGCCATGCATCACATTACCTTATAAACTGACCCACAGGTCAAAACCAAAACAAAACATGACACAGACAGGGGAGGTTTCTCTACATGACAGGCTGAAACATCTGGATCGGCTAAGACAACCAAGTTGTTGGTTCAAATACCAACGGAACAGAAAATCAACTTTCCTGTTACGGTTGCCAAGAAAAAGTGAAAAAAAATGCTGAAATCAAACCACCATCTTCTTTTGCAACTATTTGATTTTAATTAACAACTCCCAAAGCAAGCTAACATCCTCTGAAGTTAGCAGGCAACTTAGAGAGGTGACTTATTTTTCTATTTCAATTTAACAGCCATTCTAGTATGAACAGAACAACTCTGTTACAAGGAAAGAAGAGAAGAAGGGATGGAGGAGTAAGAGGGAAGGGAGGAAGAGGAGAAATAGAAGGGAAAAAAGCTGTCCTCAAGTAAGAAATAATGTTGATGCTCTCATTTACCAAACAGGGGTAAGGCTCATGGCTTAAAGTTCATGACTCTCAATGATTTTGCAAGAACCTATGAACTCTGACAATGCAGAATAGTGAATGCATTTTGTATTAGCTCTTCATTTCACGCATAGTATTTCTTCATGTCTCCACTGACTGCTTTTTTAGGATAGCAGCATCAACAGTTCCGTGAAGGGAAAGGGAACAGGTCGCAAAAACATTATCAATCACTATATCCACTGAGTGTTCTTAATTCCAATATTACAACCCAGAAGTTATACTAGAAATAAGAACAAGAAAGGAAAAAAAAAATGGGTGTTAATGACTACATTCCTAATATTTCTGGATGTACATATCAGTTCTAAAGTACAGATATTTTCTCAAGGTACGCTGTTTTAATACTAGTGTGTCACTGTAAAAGCATACGACGCCAAGAGTAGTAACTTTGATAATGTAAATCATTCTTCAGAGCCATAAACTGTGGGGAGAGATGGAAAAGACTGAAAAAGGAGGGCTGGGGAGCAGAGAAGGCAAAAAAGGAAATTGCAAGAGAGATGTGGAATGTGTAGACAAGGTAAGGAAATAATATAAAAGGAATAATGGGTGATAAGAAAGTGAAAAGCAAGATAAAAGTGGTCATAAAAAAGAAAGCAGAGACTAGGGCCTAGATCCAGAAAAGCTCTTATGTTCTTAACTTCAAGTACGTTATTAAACATGTGAAGCACACTACAAATAAAGTTAATGATATATTTTGCAAGACAGAGGAATTAACAATCAAGGAAAGAAAAGCAACAAATCAAAGAGCAACAATATCTAAAGAAAGAAGAAAAAGGCTCAGCAGAAGCCTAAAATGAAACTAAACACAGAATGTGAGCCATCCTTGTCATTGGGGGCTTTTTTAAGATTTTCAGTATTACAGCATCTTTCGATAGCCTAAAAATCATACACAGTAATTTCTCAAATAAAAATTGCTGGATGGGGGAATTACATATAATTTAACAAAAAGACAAAAGAAGAAGAAATAATAATTTAACAAAAAACTATACAATCACATAGACACAACTGATAACAATTTGACTGCAATAATGTGTAAATAACATCAAATCCAAATCATTTATATACACACACACACACACCCTTTCTAGTTTTAAAGGGCCAGTTTCACAGATATAAAAGCAATGTGAATTAAAATCAGTTGAGAGCAAGCATTTGCCTAGAAAATATGAACAGCATTTGAAAACTTTTTAAGCATACTTTACTAGCTGTTGGGAAAAGCTATAATTCAACAAAATACCATGGTTCGAAAAATAAAAAGGAAAATTAAATTTGGGTTAGAAGCTGAGCAACAAGTGAAAAATTATAAATTTAGTAATAGTTGTGGGTAATAAAACTTTAGATTCTCAAACTATAACTGCAAGCTTAAATATGTGCAGAGAATATATCTGTAAAGTGAAAACAGATATAAGACAGAAGACTGCATTTCAGGAATTCTAGAAAACTAACAACTGAAACAAAGGGACACAAAAAGAAGGCAGCAGTTCAGGCAAGGAAGGCAGTTTTCTAAAATATTTATGGAACAAAAAGGAATCCTTATATTGGCATCAGACTATTCTTCGAATTAAACATTGGTATTCTCAATAACAATAATGCAAAAAAACACCACAACATTCAGCAAATGTGTTCTGATTTGGGGGGGAGAAGCCAGATGATGCTGTATCACTTTCCATCCTTGTAACAATTCACAAGAATCTTAAGCTGCAGTTACTGACACCACATTTTTTAGCTAGAATGTCTGAAAAAAATTGCTAGAAGACTTACAAGAGCTGGTCAATGACTTCTCTGCACTTGAACTATAATATTCAATAAATTCTGAAATACTGTAAACTTTCAAGACTCAGGGAAAAAAGCTTGTGTACTAGAATTTTAAAGAGATAAACAGGATGACCCAATTAACTTGGGCACAATATCTGATTCTACTCTCAAGGGAAATCAGGGTTTTAATCAAGAATTAGAGACTAATGTGATAACATCAACCAATAAGGTTATATAAGTGTACAGTGACTTATCTGAAACTAACTGAACAACTATTAATTCAAGACATTTGGCCAATGGAAGCAATAGCATTGTGAAATTTAAGCATTTGATACAGCAGTCTGACAATTTGATTAAGGTAAAAGCATGAAACAAAACAAATTGTCATATATTAAAATGAAAGAAAACTGTTTAGTAGACTTTAAAAAAATGCAACTGTGAATGGAGAAGCATCAACAACCAAGCATGTCCTACTGCAATTCACAGATTGGGTAGGGTAGCTATGCTATTATGCATTTTCCTCAGTGTCACATATGCAAGAATAATAGCATTACCAAACAGATGTGCAGAAAAATACAGTATTTGGAAGAATAATAAATAAATAATACTTTTAACAATGAAAACCAGTATGGATTGTTTTATAACCTTCCTTCAGGGAAACAATATAATTTCTATTATAGCTGAATATAAAAGCATATATCTAAGGGGAGGGGAGGGGCGAAATGCAACTATTTGGTAGACATGGTTTCCTGTCCTGAGGAGAAGCGACTGAAAAAAATTTGGAGTACTAGCAGGCAGCTGAACAGGACCTGCCAATATTACCCAGTGCCCATAGGGTCAGTATAATCCTCGTGTGATATAGCTCCATAGGGCAAGATAGAATAGCAAGAAGAGTCACATTTGCCTCTATTTGTCACAGACAAATCTACTGTGATAACACATATAAGGGCCAGAAATAAACTTGTTTACAGCACAGATAATTACCCATTGAAAAACTACTCTGTGCTTGTCCAGACTGATGTAAAGTAGTCTTACAATGATGCAAAGAGTTTCTTTCCTAAACCATCTATAATTTCAAAAAGAAAGTAATTCAGAGAGCTCCTGTAGGTTGTGCTACACAGCGAGTCAGCCAGGATGGTCTGAGCAGATCTTTTCAGCCATGTAAGCTCTGAAAACAGGACTGTAAAAGCCCTGTGCTTGTACTGTGGGAGTTACCCACAAGGCAAACGCTACAACAGAGAGGTGTGTTCGCCAAGGTCCACCTTACAAATCCTCTCAGCATCCAGATGCCAAGAGCAATCAGAGCCAATAGAAGAACAACGGCTTTGGGATGGACTGCAGCACTCAATGATGTGAAAAACCCAAGCAACACTGCCCCTCGAAGCTGCTCACCTCTGCCGAGGCTGTCCCAGCTCCTTCACATAGCTGCGAGAGCACAAGGAAGACAGCGACCTCTTTGTATTTCCACTACACATTCTTCAAATAGGCAAAATACCCATCCCAGCACATCAAATTCAGTAATTTGGTCATCACATAGAATCCGAAAGGTATTGTCAGACTGGAGGGTTTTCAGAAAAGAAAAACAGCTCAGCTAATAACCTATCGGCAATTAATAAAGTCTCTAGGGCATATTTATCTGGCATGTTTTAGAACATAACATATAAAAAAGAAGACAGTACAGGAGATGCATGATACAGCGCAACTTATGAGGACACATTCAGAATGAAGAGCAAGAAACAAAACGTAGCTGTCAAAAAACATTCTTAGTAGAGGAAGGTATTCAGCTGCATGACACTATTGGGGGGGGTGAAACAAACCTGCACTGAGAGGAACACACAAGGGAACACCCAGTATGGTTTTAGTATTCCTGATTTCTCCAACTATGCTATAGCTGGTGACTGACTGCATATTCCAAAAGCCTCAGAGATGAGACAAACTATGGTGATAGACAGAAAATGCTTCTATACAATCAAATAAACGTCAATTTTGTGCATGACTATAAAACAAAACCTTTAGACACTATTAATGAATGCTTCAGGGAGCAGCTATACATATAGCCTACAAGATAAGCAAATACTAATTTGACAGGGCCCAGTATATAGGAATTTTGCTATAAAAGAGCCAATTTTTAATAGCAGTCATAAAGCTCTTAAATTAAGCATCTATGTAGGAGCAAGCCAACTCATCCCCTAAAATACTGCTTGATTGGAAAAATTGGAATTGTATAGAAAAAAAGAGGTTGTTATAAAGGAACTAACAAGTTAACAAATAGAAGAGCAAAATGTTTTTAGGTAGTATACAGAATATATTGAGGGATGCAAAGCAAACATGTGGAGAAACAACACAGCTAACTACCAGTATAAGAGGTTATTTGAAGCAGCTCCTCAAAAAACTGAAGTTGGGTGTCTTCATGAGGACAATAAAAGAGAAAGTAAACCTCTGCAAAATAAATGTAAAAATGCAATAAGACAAGCCAAAAAGGTTTGAGAAATAACTTGCAAGGGGGGTTGTGTGTGGTGGTTGGTGTTGGGGTTTTTTTTTAAGTATATCAAGATCAGGAAGCTTGCCAGAGTGTCTAGAAGTCTGAAACATAAAGACGTAAAAGGAGCGCTGAGAGAAAGAAAAGGCTAGAGCAGGAAAGCTAAATGAGGTTTTTGCATCCGTGCTCATAGCAAAGACCTAAGGGAAATTCAAATAACAGAACCTTTCTAAAGGAGGGGGTCTTTGAAGTACCTGTCTAGAAAGGTAAAGTGTCAGTAAAAGAGTCTATAGAAAAATCCACAAAGAGAACAATAAGAAGTCACCAGACCAGCTGGTGAGTTTTAAAGGAATTCAAGGGTGAAATCCTCAGTATCAAAGGACAGCGAAAAAACAAAATGGGATGTCAAACCTTAAAAGGATTTGGGAAAGGAGGAATAAAGAGGTAAATCTAAGGTATCTGAGAACAGGTGACCAGACATCTCTACTGGGTAAATTAACAGAAATTGCTACAAGGACCACAATTAGAGCATCCATAAATACAGTATTTGCAGAAGTGTCACCGTGGGAGCTTCTCTAAAAGGATTTTTGTTCTGGAGTCAACACAAATGTGAAAAGAAATTAAATTAATTGGATTTCTATAAGTAATTCAACAAGCTCTGTCTCCAAGATCTCTCAGAGAAACAGAGATGCCACAGACAGGCCCCATGGAGCTAAATAGATAGCTAAAAGGTGGGACACAAAACCAAACAGTAAAGGTTAGGCTTTTTTCAGTGGAGGGAGGTCACAAGGGAAGTCTTTCTATTAGTGCCTCTGTTATTTAATATTTTAATAAGAGACCTGGAAAAGAAGGTGAGTTAGTGATATAACTAAGTTTGCCGATGACACTGTGTTAGGGTAGTAAGCATGAGGGCCAACAGCAATGAGTTGGTAAAGGATTGCACAACATAAAGCGAGTAAGTGATGAAATGGCAGCTTGAATTCAATAAGGATCTGAAGGTTGAAGAGTATATTACACAAATAATGGCTAAATATTTGGCTTACTTACACCAAAAAAAAAAAAAAAAAGCGAGGAAATATGACTATTCTCTGAAATACAACATTAGGCATAAACATCAAGACCTATAAGGTATTTAAGCCAAAGAAAGAAAGCCAGCACTGAAAACAAATTTAGTATGGAAATTACAGAGGGGTGAAGCTCTAGATTAGCCTGTCCACAAGAGGAAAAACAGCCTAACCAGGCTTTATGACAAATGTGGATAAGCACTGTGAACAAATTACACAATCTGGTTGCTATGACAGCTCAGTACTGGGTTAGCTGCCCAACTTAGGCTGGATTCAATAAATGAAACTAAAGCAAAAACTTACCAGCACAAAGCAGATGCACTATGGCTGTGTCTATGCAGAAGTAAGTCCTAGTGCATTACCTCTGCGGAAATAAATTTCTGCTTAACAACATAGTACATTTCTGCTTCTCTTAAGATCAAGAGAGGTGAGCTGCTTCGCACGCAAGAAGTCTTGGAGGTAACTAGATGTAATTCAGTCACGTGCACAAGACTGCTATCACTAGAGACATAATTAGATTTAAAGTATTTTTGAGAGAGAAAGAATGATCCACTTTTATCCAAAATGCCTGCTTTTCCCTTTGATTGTGTTTCTATGACAGCAGAGGTAGTTTTAAATGTAGAAATAGAGGGGCTCGTATGAAGGTCCAGTCTGTTGCAAGCAGTTGCTTGACTTGCCGGAGCAGATCCAGTGCTGAGATAAATTAGCGATAGGTTAGTTAGCTAGCACAGACAAGGCAAATAGTTAATAAAAAATAAGCTGTGTCTATGTTATCGGTTTTGTTCACAACAATACAAAGATTTTGAAATTATTTCCCCCAGTCTTCCATTGGCTTGGTTTGCAGAGCAGCTGGGGTGTGCATAAAATGGATTCTTTTTGGGGGTAAACTGAGCTGAAATCTCTGCTCCAGAGATGCACCAAATTCACCCTGGCCCATCATGGGAACATTAGGGTCTGAACACAAGACTGGTTCTTTGGACAGTCTCAAGCCGTGTGTCTGGCATTCTATGCCACCTGGGACATCAGGCCCTCGCTGCCAGAAATTCACAGGGATGGACACCAATGGCTGGAAACCTGCTGGGAAGGCTGTGCTGGGAGAGCAGGGCACAACTGGCGTCGTCCTACCCCAACCCTGGCACTCAAGTGGGAGGCTTTAAACCAGCCTGACATTTACTAGAAGACCCTGGTTGTTCTACAATCACAACAGGTTGGGTTGAAGTGTTGTATAACACCAGGCAGCTGATATGGGCTCATTTCAGAATGTATTTATTTCCCAAGCACAAAATTTTTACCTTGAACACAATTAGTTGTCCAATGTTTTGTCTAGTTTGCAATCATTTAAGTTGCCAGGGATCAAATTTGCTGAATGAGTTGTCTTACTTGTCTCAGTTTAAGCCTGAGGGAAGAAAGATTAGTTGCTTGTGCTTTTTCCTCCTTTAAAAAAAAAGATACAAATATCATAACTGACTCACCATCTAATTCATGAAGTTTCTTGAGTCTGTCTTGACTCAGCTTTCTCTAGCTTTTTCTGTTTTATTTTTAAAGGCATTTCTACAAGTACATCCGTCATGTTGCTAGGTTTCAAGAGAAAAAAAAAAATAAAGGAAGAAAACAAATCAATATTTTTTTAAAAAGACAGCTCTTTGTCAAAAGTCCAAAAGGAAGTATGAAAATAATCTTCATCTGTTACATATCGGCCAACCTTTCTTTTTTCCTAAATTCACTTTTTCATTGTTTGTGATGCACATTTTGCATACAAAACTATGCCAGTGAGCAACAGCAAGTGCTTTGTTAAGAGGAAGACTACCCAAGAAAAAGAGGTGTTAAGGAAATAATTATGAGCTCATACGATTCATCTGTCATAAGATTACAAAATTTCATTGAAGTGGTGCCTTTGGTGTCCTGCTTTAAAGTGTGTGCATGTGCAAGCTCTCGTGCATCTGTACACCAACGTGTACAGGAACATCATTGAAATGCAGTCATGTTTGGTGCAAAGCAGCTGCTCAACAAGCCATAGAAACATATATCACAGATTAGTACAAAAAGCAAATCCACGAGAAATGTGCCCAGCTTAAACTACAGGAGGAGTTTAGGTTGACACAGGACATTCAAATTGGCTGGGACAGAAATATTATGTCACTCCTTACTCTTGTGAAATGTGCCATCAGCTCTCTAATGACCCCATGAAATCAAGACTTCAGGGTTGCTTTCATATCCAAAAATGTCCAGGCAAGCTATCGATGGCTGTACAGAAAGTGCCCTTCAGACAGAGCCGGATGGAGTCAATACAAGCAGAAACTGATTCATTTCTTAGGGTGGTGAGGACACAGCTTGGCACCAGTTGCGGATATATTTGCATACTGGGCACCAACACTGTCTGAGATTAATGGTATTTTGGAATGAATAAGCAGTTTGTTGATTTATAACAATCCAGCAAGATGAGCCCACAAATATCATTTGAGTCCATTACCTCAAAATTTGTGATGCCAATAAAATGAGACCCGGCTATGAAATGCTTCCTGCTGTATCACTGCAAAACAAAATCTCAATGATCTTATTTGTAAAGATATAACCAATTTATCTCCACTTGAAGAAAGTACAAGGTAAAATTATAAGCAGTTACACTGAAGGTACCCACAAACTTTCAGAGAACAAAAAAAATCTAAAGAACATCTTAGTCCTCTGTTGGTTTGGATTTCAAACCAAGTGCTTTGAAAAAATTGCAAAACTTCAAATCTGACCAATTTTGGCCTCATGGCATTTATGCTTAGCTGCCATAGGTGATACAAAGACTGAATAGACAGTTACGATAGTCCACAAGCTATCTTGGCAGGTCTAACCTGTAACTGCTGTGCTATTGAAAGCTGTAAAAATTGTGAATGAAGCTATTTAGAACTGAACAGACACAAAACTAGTAGCTCTATATGGAAATGTAATTGGACTCTTGAAAAAAAACCAAAATATTTGATACATATCTGCATAATTCCAGACTTATTTATTCTAGATTATTCTCCTTTAACTATTCCATTTTTTAAGATAATCAAACACAAGATAAATGCTACTATTATTGCCTGTAGGACTTTGCACTAAAACAATTAGTTATATTTGCACATAAATAAAAATATAGAAAAATTCCACAAAAAGGTATTTTCAAAACCAAAGATTATTTTTGCTTTAAAAAAGAAACCAGATTTTATGATTTAGACTCTAGAACATACTTAAATGGTTAACTGACAAAATTTTGTCCTTTTGTCTGTTAATCTACCTTCTGCAATAAGTCATGGTACCAACAGAAATGATTAAAAAATAAAAAAAAAAACAAATAGCAGACACAACCCAAATTATAGGTATGGGAAATTATTAATGAAACTACTTTTAATGTCCAATATAAAAAAGTTTTTTTCAGATCAGAGATCTGCAAATTCCAAAAGCTATAATACACAAATGCTAGCCACCAAACAAGCAAAAGAAATAAATATATCTTGTAGAGCTAGCAAATTGTTTAATATTGAGTACTTATTTAAAAATCTTTTCCTCCAGCTTTATCTTTCTTTGTTCTCAGACTAGACCAGCATTAGCTGAAAGCTACCAGTCTGAGCTGCTACAGCTACTAGCTCCTTGGAATGTGGGTTTTTTTCCTAAAATTAATAAAAAGGATTATTTTACTCTCGCAAAGCCAAATTCTCATTTTCATCCACAAGAAAGCATTGCCCGAGTTTCTTCCGCATTCATTTGCAGTGTTGCCCTTCAAAAAGGAAAAAAAAAATTTAAAAAAAGAATAATTTGGTGAGAAAATATAGGGTCATATTTTTAAACTGTGTCTTCTTCAGGAGAAAATAATTTAAATGTGTTTAAATTCCAGTTGCACTATTTAGCCAGAAATGGAAATGGCCTTCTGAGTCACCGAGTGTAATCCTTCCTACCGAGCCTTCACCTCCAGCAGCCAACTCACTGTGTCTCTTATAAACAGGGACACGTCCCAGCCTAGCCCTCCCCTGGAAGGCTCAACCCGCCTACATTTCCAGCTCCAGTCTGCATTTATTCACAGTCATACCTCTTTGGTTCTGGGTCATCAATAGCTTTCAGGACAAGTATTCATGTCTCACCAAGATAAACAATATTTAAGCAAAATTATCACCTACAGCATTATGGCAGAAAGACCTAAAATGATCTTTCCTAAACGCAAGTCGAGTTATAACCTTTTGCCATTTTTATTTAAGATTTATATTCATATGTTAGTGTGAAAAGTATTAAATGAACTCTCTACACTTTAATGTTTGGCAAGTGCATCTTATGTTTTTATATACAGATAGATTTTAAAAAAAAAATTGTTTTTGCTTTTCACTATTTTTGTAGTTTCATTTACTACCAAATGATCTCACGTTTCCCTGCACCACTCACCAAGCCTCTAGAGTACAACTCCACATACAGTATATGGGACTGGGGCTTAATTTTTTCCTGTAGCCTCCAGGGGCTCCCATGAGCTTGCTTCTTCCTCCCTTCCTTCCACACCTTCCAGCATGGCCTTTGCAAGCTCCTGTACCCCTTCCTCAGCTTCTGGAGATTCCACAGTGAGATTTGATTTGAGTAGAGTAGCAGGACACGTGTAGGAACACAGTCCACATTGGCTCTGCACCTTCACTTTCTGCTTTCTGCTTTTCTCACAGTACTCTCATTATTTTTACTCTTCATTTTCTCACTCTCTTTCCACCAGTGTCTGCCCCCACCGCTGTGCTACACTGCAATGCCTGAGGAAACAGCCCAAAAAAGATACAGGATAAGAAACTGCTGCCAGTAGTAGCTTCGGATAGCTCTGCAGAATAGGTGAAAGAGGAACCCAGCCCACTGCCCCCAGCCAGTAGCTTGTCGGTGACATTCCAGGTGACGTGCGTTAGGCGGTGCCAGCAAGACATGCCCGGCCATCACTCCATGTGAATGATTAATGACTGAACGGCGGCAGCGATATGACAGCCTAAGATTAAAATCCACATGTGACTTCTGATCTCCCCCTAAAGTAACAGAGCTGTCTACCTCGCCAAATTGCAGGGGAAATTCTCAGGGACTCACCGGATCGCTGCAGTGGGGAAGGACCTCAGGGTCCCCCCTCTGCAGCACAACCCCCCTGCTCAAGCAGGGTCACCCACAGCAGGTTGCTCAGGGCTGTGTCCAGTTGGGTTCTGAATATCTCCAAGGACAGAGACTCCACAACCTCCGTGGGCAACCTGTGCCGCTGTTTAACTGCCCTCACATTAAAATAACACTTTATCTTTTTTTTACCTTTTTTTCCCCCTCTTTTTTTTTTTAGTATTTTCTTTTGTTCCTTTTTAGAAACAAAGACAACAGATGAGCACGAATGAAGTTGAGTAAATAAACCAATAGGTGAAAAAAAAATAAGAAAAGAAGTGATAACACAGATCCTTGAATTTAACCAATTGCAATTTCTCTGGTTACCACAGAGATTGACACTTTCCTTAAGCTGGGGACTCATGTTCACTAGCCTTAGCATTCAGTTGTGGGAAGCATCAGCGAATCCAGCCCTGAGGCAAGGTCTCAAAATTCCTATCATATGCATGTTGGTACTGCACAAACTCATGAAGCAAAGGCAAATAGGCAACATTTGAATTACAACTTGCTTTATCATCTAATGAACATACATGTCTTGTTTTAGAGCCGTGTAAGCACTCTCCTCTCCTGCCCGCACAACAATTTATCAACAACCCAACAATGCAAACTTTTGAACAAAAATGTCTGTAAGATCAGCTCCTAAGTTTCATCCACTTTGCGTAATAAGAATGCCTTTTTCTAATTGTTTTCAGTTTCTCAGTCAGGTATTTACACATAGATGCCATTGTGCTTCTGACACTGCAGCAATTCAATCAACAGAATCTGGAACATAATTTTCTTTCAGTGCCTATAATGAGGAGAGGAACTGCATTGAAAAACTATCATACCCCACCACTGCTCTTTGTACTTCACTGTAATCATTAAGTGAAATTTCTATGTTCAGAATGGATTTTTAGAAAACAAAAAAAAATTATTTCAAACAGTTCTTTCATGTAATGCCTTGTTGTTTGTGTATAGATCAACAACACAGAGAAAATGAAGAACAGCCTGTGCAGCTCCAAGCAATGCGACACAGGGTGCAGATTACAGGCCACGAAGGGAAATCAAGAGATTCCATCTTATTTCACAACATCTTTTTCACAAACACTTGTTCCCAAACTTCTATGTGCTATCAAGGCATACCACTTAGAGATACAAATTTAAAATAAGCCTTTGAAACTTAAAAGTAAATTCCAAAGAAAGCACATGTAATTTGGAAGAAAGAAAAATAAAAGAAAACCAAACCAAATCAAAACAAAACCCCAAAAAGCAATTAAATAGAAAAGAAGTAAAATATACTCATAACCTACTATGGGGGAGAAGGATTTTTGGAAAATCATATTTATCCAAGAAAAAAAAAGAAGTTAAATTAGACAAAACCAATACTTAGTAGTAATTACCAGGTAAATTTCACCTACTGAATTTAGACACTGTCTTAAAAAATAGAAAGGCAAGACTCTCACTTTGTACCAGGAAGAGCCTCTGCAATAAAAAGAAAATTACAAATCTCACCAAACACAGGATTTCAATATCGTGCAATATAAGCACGGCTCAGCATCAGCTGAAGTCAAAATACAGTATTTCATTCATACCAGAAAAGTTACACGCTACCTCACGTACATGACTGTCCTTTAACTGAATTAAGTCCTTTCACCATTACGTCTCAGCCAATTGGCCAAGGCACCAGCATGTGATTTCAGATCATTTTGTTTAGTATTGTTCTTCTAACAAAGATCGTTTTCGGCTAAGGGTGGGGAGGGAGGGTCACATCGTTCCTTCTCAACTGCAGCACAGGATTTTTGACATTGTCTCTAGCGCATGTTAAACAAAGTACTACTACACCTGAAATATTCCTTATTAAACTTAAAACGCAACTCAGGCAACATTTGGAATGCATTTGGTTTGTTTTCTGTTGCTTTTTTAGTCTTCTCAACTACGTTGGAGGACACAGGGGAAAAAAAAAAAGAACATAGTAAGAAAAAGTAACATTAGAAAGAGTAAAAAATAAACCAAACCAAAAAAAACCCTAAGTTCTAAACATTTCCACCGGTATTACTAGGTGTCCCCAGCAAAGGTTCGGCATAAAAGCAGCAGCTAAAATTGAGTGTGAGGGAGAGAAACTGCAAAAAAAAAACCAAGAGTTTTTTCTGACTTACATTGCTCCCAGAAGGCTGTTGCCATTCCCTCTGCGGGGCTCTCACTGGCCGGGGGGATCACATGACGCGGGGAACCAAAATAGAAAAGTCTCAGGAGCAAGGAAGCTGAACCAGCAGCACATTTGCAAGAAAAGACGTACGGCGGGCACAATAACACGCCCTCAGCAGCAAAAGGTGATAAATTTAGACGGGAACGTAGCCCCTACTGAAATACAGGCAATGCCTTGAACCTTGCAGCCCGGCGTCAGCCACCGGTTCAACAGACAGGAAACGTTTTCTGCCGTAAATCTCAGTTTGCGTCTGCACGTAACCAAACCTGGTAACTGCTCTAATAAATCTCAACAAATTACCAGACCTTAAAAGAAAAATAGGATCTATTAAATTTAAAAATAAACCTATTACTGTTTAAAAATAAACTTCCACCACTGGAACCAATTTCGTCTTCAGGCGAAGGTTTTTATTAGTTTGTATCTACAGAGGAAGCAATTTTTTAAAAGCATATGCTCTTAAGATAATTAGGAGAGCTGTAAACACTTACATTTGGAAGATTGCTTTCAATTCTTTTACAAGTAAAAAATATGGTTGCAGATGTATACGCTAGTAAAACCTGCACCATAAATCTGCAATTATAAATAGAGAGAAGGTTCAAAGAATCTGAACAGATGAATTAGTGACCGAACGCAAGTTCTATACAATGATAAAATCTAGTCTGATTTCGAGGCTGTTGTTTAATTATCCCAGTCACAAGAGCAGCTCTTCCAGTTTTGCAAAGCTTGTAGAAAATAAGTTTCAGCAAAATACTGTTGTCTGGATAACAGGAAATACACATTACCTTTTGTAACAGATAACTTTTTCACCATTTACTAGTTTATTTGAAATTAGATTATTACAGTTTTATGTTCAATAAAGTGTCAAGCATTTCCTTCTTTCTAGGGCATGTTGGGACAGTTGTTGTAGACGGAAGCTTTACTGAAAGATGTAAACAGCAGTTTGAAGGAGACCATGATCAAGGAAAAAAGAAAATGCTGCATATATTAACAGGACCAGGGCAGGAAATAATTTCTTCTTATTATCCTTAAATGCAATCACCCTCACCTTGCAGTTAGTTATAAGGCAAAAGAGTGGAACGCCCGCCCTTTTAATGCAAATGGCTCACAAGGGCTTTTGAATAAACACAGTAGTAGGGTATGCAACGCACAATCCTGCAAACAGGCTCCCCGTGTGCAAGAAAAATGGAAATAATATGAAGAAGAGTCAAGAAACCAAATTATTCTCCTTTCATTAAAAAAAAAACCCACAAAGGTATTTTTTCTTAATAGTGAAACCTCGGATTAAACTTCCCCCAAAAAAATTGTACATATGTATCAAAATATATACATAATTAGAAAATATTTTCAATCAAGACAGATACTTTGATATTACAAAAGCAAGATCTATTTTATTCTACAGGGTATCCCAATACTTACGCTGAATTTTTCGCAAGTGAGGTACTGGTCCACGTAAACATAGTAGCACAAAAAGGCTCTTTGTATCTTCCCTGATCTTAGTGACAGTTGTGAAAGGAAACATGAACATTGACTCAAAGTAGTAGAACTAGAATACTCCAGAGCTCTTGCCGTTGGTTGTTTAAACATAGAGGAAATCTTTCCCAAACTACTTAATATGAAATATTTGAAGATTATTATTATTTAAAAAAAAAAAAAATGAGATCCTTAGTGCACATTACTGTGTACATACTTCCAAGTATGCTACCAGGAACGCGATTTTTATCACTGTGTTCTTAGGAAAAGCTTTGCATCACTTAAATTGTGCCATTTTGCAGATAATGTGGCAGAACTGAAGCCAGTGGAAGCATCCAATTGATCACAGTAAGGGACATACTGGGGCACTGAAATAAGTACGCAAAACAGTGGATTCTGTCATAGCTCTTTAAAAACGTGACAAAAGAAAATTTGCTTCAGCTACATACTGTTCATTGATTTAAGAAGCCTGCATGAAAAATCGTCTCTCGGATCAATTTTAAATGTAACAATGGCATGCATTGCCATATTTCAGAGAAGGCCCAGGTAAGTGCTAATACCCTTCTCAGAATATTCTCACTCTACAACCCAAACATACTGCAAGTCATCTCAGCAACCCCTCTCTGGCCGAACGCAAAGCTCGTTTCACATGTTTTGCGTCATATTCCCCCACATTTCATTTTTCAGTTTGAAATTATGAAAGCTGCAAAACACACGGGGTGGGGGCAATGGTACAATAGTCCACTATTGATAACTCAAATGTACACATATGCAGAACAAACCTACAGGCAGAGACAGCGAATCAAATGGCTAGAGGGATGTCAAAGTAGAGAAAGAAATGCACCCTTGCAGGGAAAAAGCATGGCAAGGAGGGAGTCCACCATCTACCAGACAGAGTAAAGAGTCTTTGGTAAAAGCAGAGTGAGTGTCAGTAAATCCTGGAGCTTAATACAGAGTGAGCAATACTTGGAACAGAGTGGAACATCTGTTTGCACAGCTGGAACCAGGGCATCAGGTCTCTGTTATTCTGCATGCCTGCTTTGCCCATTTTTCTTAACACTGATGTATATACGTATACACAGTCATGCGTTGCTTAAATAGGTATTCATCAAATGAGCAATTTGACAAATACTGCATTTCAATAGTCAAGTTATTTAGTCAAATACTGCCCAATATACATCTATAATTCTATAAAATTTCCTCTGAAAGTATAATAGGGACAAACATTAATATATTGACCTGCCCTGATAGTACATTATGATTTAAAAATAAAAAAATAAAAAAAATAATAATAAAAAAAAAAATCAATTCATAGATAGTTAAAGAATACTATTAAAAGCAGTGTGCAGAACACTTTTACCAATTTCAATTGCTAGAAATATGTGTCCCTATTTTACCTTCTTGGTAGCTATCTGACCTCCTGAGTTGGAACAAACCAAGTTATTTTTTTTCAAACTGTGGATTCACTTATTTCCCAGAGGCATGACTGGAATGAACCAATTTTCTGAGAGAGTCTCTTCATAAATTGATATAATACTTAACAAGCAAAATATCAGGGCCACCAGGTTATTCCCCTTTCTATTCACAATATTAATACATCCTCAAACAAGATTTCTTCATCACCCCAAAAAAATTTAAATCTTACTGCTATCACCAAGATGCCGTATGTCCTAAAGGGACATTTTTCTACAAAGTTAGTGGGAAATTTCGGTATAAATACACAGAAAAAAATAGTAACACATTCATCCTTTCTTATGCACTTGGTTTAGAGCTGTTTATTTCCAGAAAAAAAAAAAAAGTGCAAAAATCTACTATACATTTTAGTCTTAACTAATACACAAACAGAAGTAAATTATAACACTCTTTTTTCATCTCTCCTGTCTATAAATGTAATCCACATCCATTTGAACAAACTGTAGTAATCCTGGTGCTAAAATTGGCCTTTAAGAGCCTAAAGATAATCCTCTGTAACAGATGGCCACCCTAATTTATTTAAATTCACTGCACATATCCCGGCAAATTTACTCGTATCTGGTGATGCATCTGATCTAAACTCTAGCATGCATATGTTACTTACAAACTGTTCTCCTGGAAAACACCATCCTCACATAAGACATTTAAACCCATTCAGTGACGTTATATGATTGAAGATACCAAGTAGCGATATAAAAATAAAAGATCATACCCAGTCCCTTCTTGAAAAAAAATTATTCCAATGGAATAACAAAACCTAACCCTCCTACTCTAGGGATGACTGCTTCTGCTAAAGACTTTTCTCCTCCATGTTTAAAATTAATTCCAAATTCTCACCCCTACCAGATAAAACAATCCCTAATAGAAATACAAACACTAATTGAGAAATTTTGTGCTGTAGGTAAGAAGAGAATGGAAATAAGAGGTATTTCTTAATCTGTTTACATACATAATAATACTGCGCACATTGAAGACAGTAGCTTTTCCACCACCTTTCTGCTAGCATTCTCAATAAACAGCCTAGTTTTATGCTGTTCTTGTTTCTGCTAAGAGAAACAGCAAAAAGCTGGAAATACCAGGTTATATAGTCTTATCCGCTGCCTGCTGTGTCAGCCATTGGTATGTCACAACTACAATCTATTCCACCAAATTATTGCAGAGACGAGAGATGTATAATTTGTATTATTTTTGAAGATTCCTAGCAGGTTATTTTTCAATTTTAAAAAATTAAACAAAGTAAAAAGATACATATACCATAAATACTGTAAATGAAAATGAGACTTTAACTTTGGGTTATTTTGATACAATGCAATTCCATGAGATACTTTACTGGAGTAACTCATGCAAATTCAGTCTCTAATAAGAAAGGTCCTTACCCACTTCTTTTCCATAATCTAATATTACTAATCAATTTAGAACCTGTACAACTGGAATTTAGCATTTAATACAGCACTAAAAATGTATGTTCAGAAAAATAGTATCAAAGGAGTATGCACCAAGCAACTACATATCTAAAAGACTAGTTGGGGTCAAGAGCATTGAAACTTTCACAGAAAACTTCAGGTTGCAACAGACTTATTCAAATAAACATCTTTGTGATCAGATTAGTTTCTCACTTGATCACCAGCAATCAGATATATTATTTGGGCCTCAAATTACCCGTACGCTGTTCAATAACAATCTCATTGTCATCACTATCACCATCTGTTCAAGAAAGGTCAGGATTTATATGGACAAATTAATTCCTAGAAACATAATATTAGAAATGGTTTAAATCAAAAGGTTAAACAAATTAATTTCCTTGTTACAGCTGTTGAGCACTACGAGAGAAAAAGTCCATTCAAGTGAGCGGACAGATTCCCCTCGCCTTCAATGGGCTTTATAATGGCTTCAAGAGTACCCAGAAACTCTTTACACACAATTTTCTGCCCCCTAACACTAAGATTGTGAGTGCCTAATAGCAAATCAGAAATATGTATTGCTTTTAGCAGAGGTATCTTAAGTAGGTGAATCATCATGATTTACATTGTATGCGTTTCACTTCTCAAGTGTCCAGCTACAGAGTACTTTTTTCCTTAGTGCCGAGACTTTAATTCAAACTGGAATCAACTTCATTATCTTCCACAGAAACTTGATTAGGCATAAAATGTGAAAACTTTTCCTGGCCTTAAACTGATGTTCCACGAAATACAGTCCTATTTGATTTAGCAAATCTAGAAAACATTTTACCACTAATGGAAAAATCCTAGAGGCCTACCCAGTTAGACACTAGACATTTGTGATTTTTTAGTACTTCAAAATCTGAGTCACAGATTAAATAGATCTTGTTTTCATACAGTTATAAACAGAAGTGCAACAAAGCTGGTGAGGGGTCTGGAGAACAAACCTTATGAGGAGCAGCTGAGGGAACTGGGGTTGCTCAGCGTGGAGAAAAGGAGGCTGAGGGGAGACCTTATTACTATCTACAACTACCTGAAAGGAGGTCGTAGCAAGGTTGGGGTCAGTCTCTTCTCCCAAGTAACAAGCGATAGGACGAGAGGAAATGGCCTCAAGTTGCACCAGGGAAGGTTTAGACTGGATATCAGGAAAAAGTTCTTCACAGAAAAGGTTGTTAAGCATTGGAACAGGCTGCCCAGGGAAGTGGCGGAGTCACCATCCCTGAAGGTATTTAAAAGACAGGTAGACGTGGTGGTCAGGGCCATGGTTTAGTGGTGGTTTTGGCAGTGTTAGTTTGATGGTTGGATTTGATCTTCAAAGTCCCTTCCAGCCTAGACAATTCTATGATTCCATTCTATACAGTCTTCAGAAGGGATAGGGGAAGTCACAAAGCCAAGCAAGCAAAATGTTACACTGGAAATACACAGTACAGAACAGAGTTAGGTCTTCATTAATATTCACAAAATATGTAATTTTACAGGGAACTCCTCCATTTCTAAAAGATATTTTTTTAAAAGTAGAGAATATATTAATAAAAAATTGCATACGGTTGCAGGAAAAGAGACCAGTTTAAAATTTTAGAAAAATATGATTCACCTTCATTAAATTCTCTAACGTCTTTGTGTACATCTGTCTTTCTAATATTAGGAACTATCTTGAAGTCATGAAGCTTAAACCTGCATTGTTGACCTCCCGCCAAAAGCAGATGTTGTTTGAGTGACAGACTACTAATAAGTTGAGGCCTTTTCAGTTGTTTCAATACCTCCATGTTAGTAAAATCTTCAATCAAAATAACATTTTTCAGACATTCACTGGTAGATAAACAAATTGGCAGACATTAAAGAACGCAGATATTACAGGTGCATATGTACAGCTGGAGAACATGTATAAGCAAAAAAACTTGGAAGAGATAATGTGTAAGGAGAGAAAGAAAGGAATAGATAAAAGCTCACAGGGATGTATTAAAAAAGCTACTGCTTTCTAGTAGTCTTTATGTTTCCTATATTACTACCTATGCAGGGCTGAGATTCCCTGATAGTCACTACAGCTGTGTAGACATGCTCAAATAGTACTATCCAGGTCCGGTGTTGATAGAATTGCAGGCACAGTAACAAAAAACATTCAGCACAAAT
Source organism: Charadrius vociferus (assembly GCF_000708025.1). NCBI lineage: Eukaryota > Metazoa > Chordata > Aves > Charadriiformes > Charadriidae > Charadrius > Charadrius vociferus. Next base: position 758,131 of record NW_009648157.1, on the reverse strand, counting down.
TACGAAGTCTGCCTTGGGGCCTGGATATACAACCAGATACATAATTCCAAGTAGGCTACATGCTGCCATGGCTGCACATGGTCCAGCAGTTTAAAGTTAGATCAGATATATCAACGTAGTCAGTAATCCCAACTTTCCATACGCTGCAGAAGCATCCTAAGCAGGCTATTCACTCACACAGCGTTATTTGTCAGTAGGGAAGAACTTAAAAGACCTTTACAGAAAGACCCCCATGGAAAATCCAATGTATGTGACTGTGCAATTTTCTAAGATCTATCAGACAGCCTAAGCAAAGCCAATTTGCAAAGAATATCACTGGCAGAGATTAGATTTTGATCTTTTACCTTAAAAATTTCTTCCTTAGACATAGCAGACAAAATTTGCAGACCTATTTACTATGATTAAATTCTATATTTTTTTGGTGCACTCAACAAAATACATGAACAAATGTATTTTTCCTCTGATTTTCTAACAAGAAAGGAAGAAAGAACACCAAAAAGTCATCTGTTCCTAGGGATCACATAGAGGAAATTTCCAGCTAAAAGATGAAAGGTTTGTAAAGTGATAAGAAAATGATAAAAAGATGTTATAAGAGGCATAATAACTAATCTTAATTAGACCAGGCATCAGAATTGCCAGTTAAACAACAGGGATAGTAGCCCACACAAGCCACTGAATTAGTAAGGGAAAACCAAGGTTTGCTGCTAACAGAAGTATTTTTCAGTTGAAACTCAAATAATGATCACATTTGATTACCTGTCCTTTTATATTAATAGTACAATTTAATAACAGAGTTAGTTTCCATTTTGTAGCTACTTCTTGAAAAAGGCTTAGTGAAGTCAAGGTAAAACAGCCCTGTACAAGTAATTATTTCTTTTGATGATTTGGTGTGGGATGGAGATGAACAAAAAAAAGAGAGAGAAGAGGGAAGATCAAGAGAGATGGGAAAGGTATGGACTACATGTTTGGTAGGAGAAATTTAAAGAGAAGCAAAAGAAACTTCTGTTCTCCTTTCTATCCTCATTCTTCCAACGTTTCATTTAAATATGATGACCACATGGAAATGCTAAAAATGTTAGGATGCAAAAAGAAACTATTGACAGGCCATCAAAAACATTTTGTTTGACAGAAAGCAAGTGGTTACTGTCAAACAGTTGAAAAAGGAAAGAATTTACTGTTAATATCACTAAAGACATTTCAAAATGAAAGATGATTTTCTATCAAAACATAAAAATATTTTACCATTAAAATAACAAAACAAAGTTTCTGATTTTTTGTAATGCTTTTTTCATGTATTAATTTTAACTGGAAAAAAATCTAGCGGAACAGGGATGAATTTTCTAAACATTTTTTGAGAAGCACGATGGGCTTTTTTGCCATGAATTTCATCCCTCTCTAAATGCTAGCTAATTCTAGGTACAATGCAACTATAAATCAGGCAAAAAATTAAAGCATTTTGTACTCCATGCACACTATTCCAACACACGGGCAGTTATCCCAGAACAAGATACAGCAAGAAGATCATCCTTGCAGAAGTTGACTAACTTGCAGAGTTAGAAAATAAACACAAATTACTCCAGAAATACAGCAGCACATTAGTAGTAAAGCACTTTCGGCTCAGATTGCATATTTAGGAAAAGGAAATTGTCACTAGTCATTAATGTCAACAGTCAGGTCAAAAGGAATTTCTATTACTGAGATCATTATTTAACTTAGCCTCTCCTAGATCGATATTTAGAGGACAGGATCTGATTAAACTGAACAATAGTTTGAGGTTCCAAAATAAGTTGACCAGAATAAATACACCAACATACAGCGCAATCTCCAACACATGGCAGAAAAAAACTTTGGATTTAATTATTTTGATTGTCACAGAACTATAGGCATTTATAAAACATTTATTTACCAGCTTATGGGTTGCACGGGAGTCTCCAAACTCTTTCATTTCTTTCCCAGCATTACTGGTTGTGTTACCAGCTCTTCTGCCCATAGAGTCAGAGCAGGATGTGTGCAGCAGGATGGACACCTCACCCACCTGGGCCCTTTCTCTATTCCTGGGGAGGCTGAGTTTTCAACAACCACCTGTGCCTCCTTCCATTGGCACGAGGCATGTACTGCCTCTCCCACATCCCTTGTCAGCCCTATTATTCTTATACCATAGAAGAGGGGTGTTAAAGGAGAAGAAATGGTCCACAGATAAAAAACAGTAAGAGTATTCATGGAAAAAAAAAAAAAAAGTGGTGCCTGAGTTTTCAATGGAAGAACTGAGAAAACAGCAAAAAAGGAAAACTCCCATCCCTCTCTAGTTCCCCTTCTCCTTCCAAAGCTTTGTTCATATTCACTGAATGTAAATGTCCCCAGCGTATATATTGTTGTTGCCTTTCACTGCTTGCTTACATCCTCTTCAAAAGCAGGGGATGAGCTGTTATGCACATGTGTGTGCAGTACACAGGTTAATTTGTGACTTGCCAAGCCAAAAAACCAAACTCTGCCCCACCCCTGAGCACAGAGATTCCTGGGACTTCTGTGAAGAAAAAAAGGAAATACAGACTATCACCCAGAAACACAGCTGAGGCAACAACCTCCTAAGTGTGATGAGGAGCCAAATGTGCATACGTAGCCAGGAACCAGTAAACATCGACATTTCTGAATCTTCAGATGACACACATTGCCAGCTTCAGCTGCACCACATCTGTTTGCTAACAACGTGAAGCTCTACCTGTAGCTTCCACAGGCCCAGTGCTCCATGCCCTGGGTATCAAACTATATCTAAACCTTTGGGACACATGTGAGAAAAACTAAAAGCGCAAGAGGTCAAGTTTCTCTGTAGCTGGTTGAAGACTGCAGAATAAATCACAGAATGGTCAGGGTTGGAAGGGACCTCTGGAGACCATCTGACAAAATTAATATATGCCCATTTAAGCAAGTGAGAAACTTCAGTGCAGTGTTGGGATACTGACACTGGTCAGACTGTATTCTGGCTTGCCTTCCTCCTGAGCTGTCCCTTCTCTACCTGTACATGCAAACGCACCTTCGCAAACACTACCAGCCAAACCACCTCCAGCATGAGAATACCCAGCTGCCTTCCAGAATCATAGAATCACAGAATGGTCAGGGTTGGAAGGGACCTTTGGAGATCATCTAGTCCAACCCCCCTGCCAGAGAAGGCACACCTACAGCAGGTTGCACAAGATGGCATCCAGGCAGGTTTTGAATGTCTCCAGAGTGGGAGACTCCACAGCCTCTCTGGGCAGCCAGTTCCAGTACTCCACTACCCTGAAAGTAAAGTTCCTCCTCGTGTTAAGATGGAACTTCCTATGTTCAAGCTTGTGCCCGTTACCTCTTGTCCTACCACTGGGCACCACTGCAAAAAGACTGGTCCCATCCCCCTGGCACCCTCCCTTTAAGTATTTATAAGCATGAATAAGATCCCCCTTCAGTCTTCTTTTCTCCAGACTAAAAAGACCCAAGTCCCTCAGCCTTTCCTCATAAGAAAGAGGCTCCAGTCCCCTAATCATCTTTGTAGCCCTTTGCTGTACCCTCTCCAGCAGTTCCCTGTCCTTCTTGAACTGGGGAGCCCAGAACTGGACACAGTACTCCAGATGTGACCTCACCAGGGCAGAGTAGAGGGGGAGGATGACCTCCCTCGACCTACTGGCCACACTCTTCATGATTCCTAAGAGTATTCTCTTATTGCTTGAGCCAAACCCTATTTGTAATGATTAGATCTGGCCACTATACTGGCAGCCAGACAACGCCACGAAATGCTTCTGTCACATCCTTCCTCTTGATAGAATAAAGCTATTATAGCTACTGAAGCTATTTAATTACTTTTCCCTTTGAGATTAAAATTAATTGCCAACAGCTAAGCATCGCACAGACGCACCTTAAAGCCTGGCTCGCAAGAAAGTGGGTTTCCAGCTGGACACCAGGGTTATGCCGTTGAAACCCTCACACCTCTAGAAGCAGTGCTGGAGAGTAAACCCCATCCTCCGTATTCAGAGAAATAAAGGCCATCAGGCGGTAGATAGGGCAGTACTTGCTGGGTCAGCCAACTGCCTGCTAGCAAGTCTCCCGCACCATCCATAAGCAGACATCCAGGGAAGGGTAGAAACAGGTAAGCACCCATGACATTTCTCCCCATACTTGCCCGGTCTCCAACTATTTACATTTATGGAGGTTTCCTGAGCCAAATGCAGCTTCTGTAAACCAGAAGCAGAATACGTGTATGTCTTTGGGAAAGGTTATTCAGGAAAAAGAACAGGAACCCAGGGACTTCCGTCTTAGCTCTAGTTTAACATGCTGTATTTTCTGTAAGCGTGCTCTTGAGAAAATCCACAAAAAAAGCCAACACCTAACAGAGAAACAAGAAAGATAAATAAAATAAGGATCTTCTGCCCTGTTCTCAATACTACTTTGCAGAACAATTTGGCAGAAACTGTCAGCAAATTTATCCTTAAAAGCACACTATGTTTTAATATATCTTTAAGCCATTTTTTCTATTAGGAACAGGAAAAAAAAATCTGACACCTCCATATGTATGAAACAGGAAATAAGAAAAGGAACTGCTTTTAGTTTTTAATATTGCTGTTTTTAAAATATATATATATCATCTTCTCATTTTCAGATTCCATAAAAATATGAATCAAAAAATTATTTTGAGACTTCAAAAAAATAAAAAGTAACATACTGACAAATTCACAAGGACACGCAAACTGATTTCTAAATTTGTGGGACTGTACACTCTTTAAGAGGTAGGAAACAGCGCAATGAAGCAATGAATGCTGCTTTAACACACAAGCCAAGAACATTCCTTGAATCTTGTGCCCTAAGTAGTCATTGCTGATGGAAAAGAAGCAATCCTTGTTCTTCATTTGTACGTCTGTGTCTGAAATAAAGGTGAATTGAAAGGGGAAAAAAGTGTATTAAGCTTATTAAGTACTAATAGGTTAATTCACACTACATGAACGTAATAGCCACCTTGCTCTGGGTTTGTTACACATCTCTGTCCATGCAGCAATCCCACCAGGCTGTTGAGTGATAAACTGATCCAACGAAGCACAATTCAGGCACATTTACTCAATCAACAGCAATCCTGACACACTTATCTTTACACAGGAATCTATCAGAGGTAGCGAATCCTCTGATGGCATGCCACCTCCATAACACTGCCCTTTCATTTAAGACTTTTCTTCTCAAATTCTGTTATCTGCTTTTCACACCTAATCATGTAATAAAACTGCCTGAAGGCTTCTCAGAAACACAAGCGAGGGAGCTCTGCAAGGGGGAGGATAAGTGTGTGGGCAGAAGTGCAGGGAGAGGGAGGGGAGGGGAGGGGAGGTGAAAGGATAAGGCAAAGAGAGAGAGGCTGATGTAGAGCCCTGGGCTGCCAAAACAGCCAGGTGAGCCTGGTCAGCAGTCACTGCTGCCCACTCAGTTGTTCCCTCCCTTGTGGGTGGGCGGCAGCAGCAGTAACTGTTGCTGCTCTGGCAAAAAGAGCAGTGTGATTTGGTTTTGCCTTTACAGGTCTATACTGAAATCTATGGCTAAATTCTACCTCAAATGTAGGAAAGGCCTTAAAATTAACCTCACAGGAAAACTGAGGGGAAAAAAAAAAAGAGACAAGTGAACTGTTAAGTCACCCCTAATGTTAATTTTTTTTAAGTGTGACCTTACAAGTTAAAGTCAGGTATGGAGTTCAGGCAGGCTGCACTTACTGGGACATAACCACAGAGATCCTGACTTATTTATTTAGACAGTTACTCTACAGATCAGTAAGCTGTCCAGCCTTATGACCTAATGCATACAGAATTCAGAAATACTGCCTTTGAAATCTTAATTAGTGTAGCAGTAATAGGCTCTTTTTCCAATACTACCATAGTTTATACATCACAAGGGCCAAAGAGCTAAACGAAGAGCAAGATGTGTGCTCCTCAACAAGCACAGCAAGGTGATGTAACTCTGTTCTTATGCCCTGTTTCCTTCCCTTCAAGCATATTTCTTACCTCAAAAGCTACCTCAAAACAAGCTCCTCATTCTTCCTGTTCCCAATCTTTGAGTATTTTTCCCCCAGCGCAGTCATTCTACGTGACTGCCACTCCTAAATATCCAAAAGTCATGTCTTATTGCAGAAAAGGTACGGCCTGGGTTTGGGGGTGGTTTGGATTTTTATTTTTTTTAACTTATCTTCACTTTCTTTTTACTTTTGAGGCAAAATTTTCTAACTTTTCTCTGCATTTGTGAAAAACAGAAGCCCATCTTAAACAAAAAAGAGCACAATCCAATTACATGACTCTGCCTTTTTTTTAATTAATGAAGTCCCCATATTGTATAACCTGCGATAAAAGCCAGAGGTAGCTCAGCACAGAGCCCACACTCCATGTTTGCCTCTTGACAGAAGTCCTATCCTCCTTCCAGTCCCTCCACCCCACAGCATCCCCTCTCAAACTCATTCCCAAATGGCACTCCTCAAGCCCCTCTTCCACTTGCTTTCCTCTTCCTCACTTTTCCAATTTGCTTACTCTCACATTTGAGTTAACACCCCAGAGCAGAGTTCATTTCAAGGCAGATCCCAAAGCACTGTAGCAGAGCGCTTTTCTGGATTTCACTGGGAACAAGAAACTCCTCCTGCATGGGAGGGATGATCTCGGCGGGGAGAAAGCACAAAACATCATCTGATTGAAAATCTAGTAAGTGTGCAGTACAGTCTAGTATCAGACCCAAGGTAAGATTGGAGATTCATTTAAATTAACTTAATTATTTTTATGAATTTTAATTTAATTTTAGTTAAAGGATTTAATTTTAATTAGCGATTCAGAGTTAGACTGCACATTGGCAGGGATGTCCAAACCAAAGCTGACACTCAGGCCTGACCACCATGAAGGATGAGAGCTTTCTCCACTGTGATCAAAAAAAGAAGGAAGGGTGACGCAGGGACAAGGAAGAGGAAAAGGAAGAATGAAAAGGATGAAAAGAATTCTGTTTACTTTGAGCTGATGGTCAAACATCTATGACAAATGTGCCAGGATTTTAGATTAAGCGGAAAGGAGAAAGAGCTGAAATAGAAAAAAAAAAAAAAAAAACAGCGCTTATTCTCTGCTCCTCCCTTTCCTTCCACTCCTCCCAGGAGCACTAGAAAATAGTGACAAAGTGGAAAGAATTAATTACATGGAGAGGAAAGTGCAGTGAAGTGCTAAAAAAAGTTGAAGACTTCAGGGGAAAACCTGTGGGTTATTGCCAGACTTAAGGACTTCTTTTTGTTTGCTTTCCAAATGTAATTGGAGATATAAAATTGGTAACTGGGAAGAGAAAAACAGCTTAAGAGAAAAAGCAGAATGATGTGCTTGCAAAACTGGTAACAACAAAGAATTTTCAAATCCATTAGTCATTGGGGATAATGTTAAACAACACCTATTAGAGATAAATACTTAATAGGTTGTACCCTAGGGCACTGTTAGAACCAGATTGCTTTGGCTGGCTAATGTAGCAGCAGAGCAGTTCCAAAAGGCACTTGGCACTTCTCGGCACTTCTCAGAAAATTTCCACCATGATCAGTGCACATCGCAGTGACCTGATCACACCTGTTCATCAAAGGTGGGGAAGTAAAATGTCAGAGGACAACATTTGCAGAGTACTTAAAGAGCGGTCATCATACATGGATTTGGATCACTTCACAGATTTTGGTACTTTAGGCTTATTGAAAGCAAATGTATCTAGGAACATAGGTCAACTGTGGTTGAAGAGAGGGCTTTATCCCGTAAAAGACTGACTCTGAAAAGGTTCGAGTAACTTCTGCCACCAGCGATATATAACACCTGGTATTAAACAGTCCAATACCCCAGTTGAGCTTGCTCTTCAACTCACTCAGTCTGAGGAGCATGAAGATGCTACTTATGCTTCCATCCTTTTAGCTACAACCTCGGGGATAACGACCCCGCAGCCAGTAAAGCAGCTGAGACTGAAGTAATTGGCTGCATCGATCCCAAAACTCACACTGCACCTCAGCTTCCCCAAGAGCGCAGAACCACTTTTTTTGCAAGACTATAGACTTTTTGGTTCTCTGGTCGTACAGTTAGAAAAAAAGGCCTGCTGGAAAGTAGGAGGTAAGCGGAAATTTTATAACATCTGTACATGAGTGCAGACAGTGAACCCCATAGCAAATTCTGAGAATTATCTTGTAGAGAAGAGCTGCCAGTCTTTTTGAAAAGTTATTAATATCCAGGGAGATACTGGAAGAAAGGATAAAAAGAAGTAAAGTAGTCCTTGCCAAAAAAAAGAGAAAAGGCAAGAGGGTGTTTCTGGTAATCTTCCTGTAAATTTATCTTTACTGTTAAACAAGAAATGGAACAAATACTAAAAAAAAAAAAAAAATACTGGCTAGCAATAGGTTTGTGTGAATCAAACAGTATTAAATTATAAAAGAAAAAGTTTGCCAGATATCCATAACTCTTTCCAAAAAAACAATTATAAAATTAGTGAAAGGAGTGAATTACCATGTGACAGTAAGAAAGATATTTGATATATTATAAAAATCATAACTTAAAAATTAAATCCAGCTGACCTGGATAGCAACATTGCCAAATTCAGTGAAGTTATCTATAGTTACATTGTTATGACCATTTAACATTCGCAAAGAACAGAGAATGCAGTCTATAATAGGGTAAGTTTTAAGACATGTCTTACTTAACATCCACAAGATGGAGAAGACAGCATATTTGTTTAATTATTTCATTAATGTCCTTCCAACCTTATAAAAGAAACATTTTTCTTTAAACCTTGCATGAGTGGACATAACTCAGTCTCACACTGCAGTTTCCCCACTGCACGGTGGTGTTCCTCCTTGGACCCATGGGCCATGCATTAACCTTTTGACATACTAGCCTCTTGCTGGCAAAAATACCTTAAATTCTCCAGTCACCTTCCATTCACCCTTGGTTTAGAGATTCTTCAGCCCAGCTTGTCCATGGTTATCACCTGCTCATCACAAACTCTGTCAATGTTCCCAGTAGAAAACAATAGGGGAGGAAAAGAAAAAGGAAAAGGAAAAGGAAAAAAAAAAAAAAAAAAAGGACAGCATCCTGTACAACCTCTAGAGGGGACAGCATCTGCCTGAGGACACTGGCTGCACCCTGCACAGGGTGCCCTGGCACACGGAGGGATGGGAGGAGAGACGAACTGGCCACTGAAGCATAATGAGAATCCTTTGTGAGAGTACGTCTTTTGGATCAGATGGATAATGTCCACAGAAAGTCGGTGCCACTGTGACACCTATGAGATATTAGCTAACCCAAGAATTGCCAAATCAAGATGTAGACAGCACAGAGATGCTTTCAGTGCATGGTCTGAGCTGCCTCCCGTTCAGCTCAAGCATTGCTCCTCTGATGAGCTGTGAGCTTGTTGGAGAAGTATTTGATCTTTTGAAACACATTGCAACAAACCGGAGAAATGCTGCATTATATTGCAGACATCTGCAATGGGACAGTATTCTCTTAAGGGCCTCAAAACATTATATGAATTCGGAGAAACCCTTTTTGCCATAAAGATGTTGACAAGGAAAACTCCACAATGGAAGAAAAGAAAAAAAAAAAAAAGGTGCTGGCATGGGGGACCTACAAGGAAAGATAAAGATATTAAAAAGTTACATATTCTGTTTTGGCTAAGTGATGTTTAAGACCAGTTCAGTGGTCTTCAGAAATTTAAAAGGTACCAAGGAAGAAGAAATCATCATGAAAGGAAACATAAATATAAAGGGTGGGGTAATATTAAAAGGAAAAGGTAGGAATAATCCTTATTAACTAATGAAGTATTCCTGATTCTGAAGAAGTCTTCCAAAGCAGTTGGTCATCAGCTAACATCCTGGGGTTTCCAAATCTTGTGCAGGTCAGACACTTAAGAACAGTCACACCTATGGAAAAACATGCCTGAAGATACTGAAAACCATCTAAAACAGCTTTTCATCTCTCAACTTTTTGTTTTGTTCAAAACAGTACTATATACTCCTTAACCAAACAGTGGTCTAGGAACATCTTTTTGTTGTGAACTTGAAGAGTTTGAATTCTGTTATATGCGGGATTATAACATAACTTGTACTGAAGCTCTGTAGAGCAGCTTTGGTATTTCTAGGACCTCGAGTTCCAAATTTGAAAGCTCCCACAACCTCCATATAACCTGGAACAATCTCCCTCTTATCTGATTGCAGAGGAACAGCCATCCTGAGCTCTGCTTTCTATCCTGAATTTAAGAATATACTCCCTTCCAAAAATTCAGTCTGAATATTCTACCTTGTGCTGTATGGCAGGCCCAACCCGTTCGTTCTTTATGCCAGACAGAAAAAAGTCTGCTCCTTTGAATGATTTACTGCCCTCTCTGAGTTTTCACTGACACAGAAATTAACTTTCTTTGGATTTTTTTAAAGAATCTTTGTATGCAACTCCTCCATACCCATGAACAAGCTTAACGAGCACAGACAAATGCTTTAAAGTGCTATCTGTTTTCCAAGGTCTGAAACACAGATGTCTCTTTTTGGTAATGCTGCATGCCATTGACCTCACCGCAAATTTGATGTCTTCCATTGGTGCACCATCCAGACATGATTTTCTAGGTAAGGGGGGGGGGTATGAGTTTTTTTTTTAAAAAGTAGTTTCAATTCCCAGCCTTCATTTAGAGAGTTTATCTTAATATTGTTTCACTTTTCAACAAGGGATTTATACACAAAGATACACCTCTCATCAGATTATAAAGGATATTAACTAGTGAAGAGGGAAACATTAATTTAATTTTTCTTTTCAGTTGTAAATCTTTCTAAATTTTCTGATTCAAGCAGAATTTTCTTTCCTTGCCTTCTCATCTTTCCCTTCCCTTCCTTTGTCGTTGTATCCATATTTTGCAGAGAAAATTTAGGAGAACAGATTAAGACCTACAAGTATGACATATATATCACAGTTACCCCTAACTCTGAAATGCTGTCCTTTGTTTGAATAAAGTTTGCACAGAATAAACAGATAGGTTTGGGGGTTTAATCTTTTCAGTTTCTCTTAATTTTTAGCATATACTTCTTATTACCTCTTAAACTGCAATACTAACTCTATTTCTGGAGGGACCATTTTCTTTCCTGTTCCGCTAAATCAAAATGGTATTTAATATATTTGATTTCATTCTATGCCACTCATAGCTTGCCCAAAAACTTTTGCCCTGGAATGTCTCCTGAAAGAAGATCAAAAGCGAGCCTGATGAAATAATGTATGGAGGTGCTACTGGAAGGGAAATAATATTTCTCCTCTTAAGTGAAAAAAAAAGTCACTTTCAAACCTCTGGTAGCATGACAGCATTGGAATTGGTCCATTTGTTCGGGCAGAGGGTCCGTCCCCAGCACTGGTCAGAAGCAGAGACTCAGGGAATGAGTACGTATGATACTTGTGAGTACATTGCTACCTTCCAGCTATTTTCATCTCAGGGCAATTCCTGAAATGGATCTGGTTTATCCATTTACTGACCTTGGTTTATCCACTTACTAACCCCGTGCATAATCTTTTCCACATACTTATCCACTTGCTCTTGAATATATGTAAACTATCACACATGTGAATTATCCATAACGTGCTTTGACATGAACTTCCCAAGTTTACCAACTGCCGCATAACAACAGAACAACAACAAAGAAAAAGTGTTCTGTTTGTTTTGAACCTGGCTTCTGTTAGCTTTGGTGTACTGAAAGAAATGATAAACAGTCAATGCCACTCACAACTTCTATCAAATGCCCCCAAATTCATTTTTCAGGGTGATGAGTCTTAACCTACTTAATTGTTCCCCATTTTATCTCAGAGCATGAACAAAACAGAAATTTGTGATTCTTCAGAGACACTGCTAGCATAATTCCTCCCTGCAGGTGCATACTGGTTTTTAACAAAAATACTGTTAACAAAAGATATTTTTTTTAATAGTCAGACCTGTTTGTTCTACAGTTCCTTTTATTTAGACCATAGCCAAGGGGAAGATATTAATTTCTATGTTCTTCATTCATGTTACATTAAGGAAAACTAAGCTACAAAGTACTAAGTTATAGAATGTAATCAAATGCACAAACACAAGACAGAACATTTGGTGAGGCAGTCAAAGCATCCCTTCTATCCACAGAAGCCACTAATTTGCTATATTTGTCAGTGGTAGATCCTCATCAGCTGAAGAATTAATTTCATGCAATTTCAAGAAAAATGTAAACAAATTAGAATCCAGAGGACTGTAACAGTGTTAGAGAATTTAAACAGAAAAGGTGATGAAAAGATAAAAAAGACCTGTACTAATTTGGTTTCTTTTCTCTGAAGAACTGGAGGTTGGGAACAGATATGACAATGGTCTTACAATAAGTAATAGAGTGCTATAAAAGGAGGGTTATCAATAGCTTACAACGTCCACCATGAGAAAGAAAATTTGCAAAATAACTTAGATTGGATGTTACAAAGAGCTGTCTAACAGTCAGAGGAGGGAAATGCCAAAATAGTCTATCTAAAGAGATCTGGAATCTCCTCCCCTGAGGGCTTTTAATATCTTCCAGGGTGGCATGCTTGATCCTTTCCCAGTCTATGGAGATAAGTAAGTCATCGTCCAAAATCCCTGTCAGCTCTGCACTTCTACGGTTTCTTATTGATGTAACATGTGGCTTTAATGGGACACAGCTGCATAAAAGCAGTTTATGAGTTCTGGTAGCTAGCCAAAGGACCAATATATGGACCTGCAAATAGCAGGAATAGGACACAAGAGCTATTGTTCATAGTCATATGGTTTTATTTGTATGTTACTTGATTTGAAAAAATTAAGTCTTGCCTATTCATTTTTTGCTGATTCTGTCTAAGGCATACAAAGTGGGGAAATAACATAATTGAAGCTCTTATTCTGATTTCAAAATTTCCAAATTGCTAAGTGCATCAAGGGGCTCTCAGCATAGTGCAAACAGAATTTGCTTTTAGGAATAGGCATAATCGCAACTTTGTTCCAATTAAAATATGTTTTTGGGTTGATGTTTCTCTCTGCTTACCATGACCTAATGGGAACTCAAGCTTCAGCATATTCTCCAAAACTATAACCATTCCAGTTCTTCATAACTTATAAAATCACGCACCTTCCATTTGCTTGTGGCAGAATTTGCTCTGATTTCACAAGCAGAAGTATATGAGCACTGGCTGCTGCACCTAATGAAAACAAGGCTCAGCATTAAGGCCTTCTCATGACAGCTCTGCAGTGATAAGTGTGAACAAGACTGTCTCATTAGACTCTAACAGATGACTACCAAAAGATATCACGCAGGTGAATTTTAATTTGACAATGTAACTTTATTTTTGGTATGCATGTCTCATTTTAGCTTCCTATATAGTTAGTGAAATGAGGTAGGTGCTAAACTACAAACTAAACCCTTTCCACTGAGCAGAAAACCAGCGGCCATTCCTAACAGACACCCAAGTTAGGTGCTTTAATTTAAAAGCATGAACCTTCTCCTTTGGGTGCAAGCTGCCAGCGTCAGGTAAAGAATATTATAATACATGAGGGCTTTGTTCTACCGGGGAATCATTTTCTGCTCATTAAGCAGGCAAAATCCTCTAACCGAAATAGATGCAAACCACATAGTAGGAAAAAAGAAAAATAAAGATCTCGGCAAACACTTGCAAAAAATCCAATACACAAAACATTTCATTCTTCCAAGCAGATTCAAGGAGTACAATAAAACTATATGGAAGCCTGCCAATATTGGAGGGGGCAGGGGGGGAAGAAAAGCACCATACTTTAATGTGCTTTAATTAAATACTGATCTTGTGGTTAAAAAGTACTCATCAGACATCATGGTGGTAATTCAAATTCACCTGGTAGCTATACACAGCTTTTACACACCTTCAGGCAGTGTCTACAGGGACAATTTGGTGACTGCCAGTTTCACTCTTGGGTGCTGATCCACTGTCTTCCATTCTGCACGCACACTATAACGTGGCTGGACTCTCTTGTGGAGAAAACCAACTCATTTCCTCCAAGACAAGAATTAAGAGAACATTATTAGGGTTGCAGAGTCAGGCATTCAAAATAAAGGAATATCAAAGCTAAAACATTTTTTTTTTATTGTTTCCATTTCTCATTTGCATTGCCACTTGGCTGCATACATCTTAACATCAATTTAATTTTCCTCTTGGTTCCAACTGAACAGCTCAGTTTTAAAAATTATTTCTTTCATAATTTGTTCTAAAATCTGACATGCTATTTAGGTCAGAACAAGAGGCTTTTTGTCACCTCTGCCCTCTACCCGTTTTAAATATAGGTTTTCTATTTGGTAATTCTCTAGTGAAAGTACCAGCCAGTGTGACATACTTATTAAAATCCTTTGCTATTGGCCTTACAATAACATCAAAAGAACCGTGGCATGAACTTTCACAGATTATTCAATCCCCTCTTTTTGTGCATATGTTAGGCAAAGAGAAATATTTTCAGGATGTAAATGAACAAGTCCAAAATTAAGGCTGCACAGGGTATTTTATCTCTGGAATCCACCCATTCTGAGTTTCTGACACTGCAAAACTGTTAATCCATTTAAAATAGATGTTGTGTACAGGTGGTTTTTTTGTCTGAAAAACAAACTAATATTCTTCCTTTCGCAAAACTTCAATTATGTGCTGCTTTCTGATATCCTCAATTCATGTGAAGAACTAAGAATTACGGATCCACCACAAAACCTTTTTCCATCCCTTCTCTTACAGCCTTTCTTAGGCTGGTGCTTCCTCACACGTAACTCTTCTCATTTTGCCTGTTACCCAGTTTGGGTGTTTACTGCAAAGCCTTCTGATCGGAGGTCCTCTCATAGACACTGGAGTGGAACATTTTTTTCGCCTTTCCAGTCCCTCCCACAGGAAGCACCTGCTCAGGCTCTACAGCCCCACCAGTCCCATTTCTTCTGTTCAAGCCTTGTAAAATAGCCTCTCGCTTTCCATGCCTTAACTCCCTTCCTCATTCCTTACCCTAATCTCTTTGTCCAGCTGATCCTGAATGCTAAATCCTGGGATTTTTTACCCAGCAGGGTGACACCAATACCCAGTTTCCACTGCCCCATAGGCCTCCAGTCCCTGCATTTCATGGTCTTCTACAACCAGATGCCTTGACTCGGTCTCTTGTCTTGTTCCCTGGGCCGAGGTCAGGCTCTCCTCTGTTATTCTTTTCAATTTTATCATTTTATATTATAATTTCATAAAACATAGGCAATGAAGAGAAAGAGCCCCTGGTCTTCAGAGTGATGTCCAGAGCCAGCATAGCCAGCAGCACTGCAGGAACTTCAGTTACAGGAGAGGTCTGCTCAGCCCAGCACTGTCCCAGCCTGGGCACGAAGAGATAAACGTTAGGGAATAAGGCGGAAAACACGTAGCAAGCGTGAGCATTTTTGAATTATGCGTTCTTTAAACAGCTTACAGCTTTGCCAGATTCGGGCTGATTTCGCAGAGATAAAAGCTGTCCTTTAGCCAATGGCCACTTCTCTTCCAAGTGTCAAGTCTCCACTCAGAAAACACAGACTCACTCAGGCAAGAAAGTTTCCTTTAATGAGGGCCAAGCAGGACTCGAAAATACCTTTGGCAGCCCACAGACTATACGTGAAAAAATCCGTTAGGGTCCACATTTTCGACATTAATACAAAGCCTACTCTGACTCTCCTCCCACTAATGAGATCATGAAACCATGACCTGCAGATCAAAGATCCCACAGCTATGTTTAGAGCTTGACAAAGAAAAGATTATCTCCACTGTGCAAAACAATTTCTCTAGTCTAATTTAAAAAGAAGAATAATAGGGGAGTAATTTTTATTCATTTCTACTTGAAGCACTTCAGCTAGAATTTCCCCAAAAGACCTGCATCAGTCATGCACGCCAGTGTAAGGAGAAGTCAGATTTCAACTCAGACAGTTATAGTTTGACTACGTTATAAGCACCCGAAAACAAAGTCCGTAATGGGAAGTGTCAGGCGATAATAGGTGGGGCTGATGTAACCACTTTATCATAGGGAAACACACTGCATATGCAGGGAGATCAGCCGTAAAATAACCTCCTTCCCGCTATTGCCCTGCAGATCCAGTAGCTCCCACACTTCAAGCCACTTGAATTTTGGCAGCCCAGTGACTAACAGCCAGAAGCACAATTTCAAGCTGATGATAAAACACGAACCTCTCAAAACAACTCGTAACGGCTTTTCCAGCTTGTGATTTTCAATGGGTGAAATTAACAGTAGTTGTACGCTCGCTGCTACATTAAATGTTCTAAGTCATCAGTATTTTCTGGAAATTTCTCCAAACCTAAACCTGTAGCAGATAGGTATTTTCTGATATACTCAATAAACACACTTCGAATCTAGACAATAGTTACTAAGGGTGAGGTTATCTCATAGGTACTTCCCCAACCCAGTGCACAATGTAAAAGACTATTATGATGCCAACGGGTATTTCTGCATTTCTGCAACATGGAACTTCACAGGGAGCTGTACACAATGTATTTTGCTTGGAGTACAGTAGACAAGCTGTCATTGCTGCTTTGGGAAAAGGGCACCCTACCTCTTACTGATTATTGCTCCAGAAGCCAATTCCCCCGAAAGCAGGCTGAGACAGAGTCCTGCTCTCGTAGTCTAGAACATAAATGCACAATAGGTGCAGCACAGAAAAACCTACATTGACTTACTGTACATATAAATATAGACATGCAATTAAGTCACAACAGATATGAATCAAAACAGAAACAAACAAAAAAAAATTAAGTACCTACTTTGACAGATTCATACCTGCAGTCTTCTTATTTTAGAGCAAAAAGCCAGGAGAGAGAATATTCAAATTTCTTGCCCATTTGGGTGGCTTCTTTGCACATGTTCCTGAATTTTCAGCTATGATGAGATCCGCTCATTGGCAGTCACCAAGAGGCTGATATGACCATGAAATGAGGGAACACAGTGAATGAAAAATAAGGTACTAGCACCACCGTTTGCTGAGGGCTGGAAAAACCAGCAGAAACTTTAAGAGACCCTGTACACCTATTTCTATAATGCCAGCTGCTTTTAACTCGCTTACCATTGCTGCTATTGGAGATGCTTGATCAAAACATGTTTTCAGCATTAATTACTTGCCAGGAAAATCTTAATGAAGTCCAGATGACGATTTTTATTCCCAGCACTATAAATTTTCATGCGTAGAAACAGTTTCATACAAGGGGTTTTTTTCAGTTGTTTGAGTTAAACAAAAATATTACTGAGAGCTAACCATATGCTGGAAGTGGCCGTACAGTGGCTGGCAGAGGTGGACTGAAACAGTTTAAGACAATTACTATGCCCCTGGAAAACACACATTTTTATTGTCGCCCCTTGCCACCCCAACACTAAGAAATATGGGGTTTCTGCGATGTGACCCTGGGAGGGGTGACCTCTCCTCCTCCAGTGGAGCCCTTCCCCACTGTCACATGGTGTTTCCATTTCTGCCTCCTGTTTCCTGAAGCAGTTTAACTTCGCTTCTAAGAAAAAGGAGGTCTGTGAAGCAGAAAAGTAGCACAAATCTTATTTAAGCAATTTAAAGGAGCGCAGGCTGATTTTAAAAGACGCTTGTTAAGAAACAGATTTCGACACCTGTATTGCAAAGTGCAAATGAGATCAGAATTGATGTAGACTTTTAAAATCTAATTTGCTTCTGCCTTCTCTGCTGCCTGCTAGTTTCATTTTGCTCCTCTTGAGCCACAGATGTAGCTGTTACAGATGACAACCATCAAATCAATTCATAAAAATGAGTGCATTAAACTTTCCACTGTTTCAAGGAAAAACTAATGTGGAGGGGAAATGCTTTAATGTGGGACAAAAATAGCTCTATAGTTACTAATTTTTTACAAAACTAATAGAAACATTTTTATTGCACTCGTATGTTGATAAACTTTTCTGTTTTCAAGACATTACTGTTGGCCCAAATGACCTTGTAAAAGTCCCTTTTACAAAGTTTTTATAGTCACATTTTTAATTCCTTATTCTGGTTCCTTCTTTCCTTATTAAAAATAATAATAAAAATTTTCATTAGATTTATTTCTGTGAAAAGGATAAAGAGCAAGAAATAGCTATTCCATCTCATAATAATATTATCTGATATCTGCACAGTGCAAAGTAAGTTCAGAAGGGGATGAGGAAGAAAAACTAATGTATATCTTCCTCCACTTTTTAACTATTTCCTGAAAACTATTTAGACTAGGCTCATCACCCCAAGGTTACTGTTGCAAATCTGTAGTTTAACTTCTTCGTCTGCCAGGACTCTCCACAAAGAGAACAATTTTATCATCCAAAAGCTTCAGAAACCGGATACCTGAAGCTACCGGGTAGGCTAAGCTCCATGTACCAGTGTGGATTCTGGTTCCCCAACATCTGAAGAACCCTAAACAATTTCTCACTGTCACAGCCTCAACTTACTCGGGCTAAGAAAGCACCATCTACATTTGTTTTCATAATAAGCAGAACTGAGACATAAAGTAAGTGCACATTAGGTGACATAGAACAAAGATGAGAAAAGAGTCCTTTTGAGAACTGTGAATTATGGCCTCCTATTTGGCTGGTGTACCCCAGGATAACCCTATGGAAGTTAACAGAAAACACTTTGATGTGCACGAGTTGGAGCCTTTGTATTAGATACACAAAAGGACACAGAAAACTATTTATATAAATATATTATATAAATTATTATATAAACATAGATAGACACAATGAGAAAAAGCAAGAAAACACAGGCCGATTTTTTATAAACTGATTTTTTGGATCAGATAGTTTCAAGTATTTAATATCTTTTATCCAACTTGTGCAGTTTCATAGCACCAGATTGAATTTAAAGCTATCTTGCTTTCTTTTCCTCAGAAGTTTTCTCCACCTCAGATTTCTCTCCACTGTGCAATCACTTTTAAAGCCACCTTAAAAAACACCCATTTCTTGGAGAAGTATTGTCAGGACTTGTCAGACTCCTTATCGTCATGAACTGTCTCAATATACAAAATGCATTTTCCAATTTTAGTATCACGCATTCTGGTTCTGTTGTCTGAGCAGTTATTCTTCTCGTAAATATTTCTGACTCAGAAATTGTATTCACACAATCCAAACCAACTCAAATCATAAAGAATTGCTGCGTGCTTTCAATTGTATGTGGATTTCATATCCTTGCTGTGAGTAACCTTTGTTTTCCTCAAAGTGTAGGAAAGTCCGCAAACCACATTTCTCAAATATTTTCAAAATTTTTTAATTCAAATTTTTTTTCATTTCCCCTGCACCAATTAACAGCTGACAGACATATTTGTCAAACTCTTTAATCTTTCCCAAACTGACTGGGTTTTTGCATCATTGGTAAGTGTATTCAGACCTGACTCATTTCAAATGTAACTATGCCACACAGGCAGCTGATAATCAGACTCCCTGCTCTACAGTTTCACATATATATATATATACACAGACACATATACATATATTCTCCAAGTAGACAGGACACAGACAAACATGGTATAGCTGTATATTATTTATGTTTCTTCTTTCTAACCTTTTTAGATTGTTTCTGTAATTCTTTCTGCTCCTCGACAACTGCACTCTGACTGAAGACTAACATATCTACCTATGCTGCAGTACAGGTCAGCAATGGAAAACACATTTTAAAACTGCTCAAGAGTGTATGCACAAAAGATATGGGGGCCGTGAAGCAGAAAAACAGGAGCAAAGTCCAGAGTTTGCAAATGACCATGCTCCACACCATAGGCAGGCAGTAATATTTTCTGACACCAGGCCAAAAATGTTTGTTTCTTGTCCCTTTCTAGGTTCAGGAAAGTGTGCTACAGCCATCATCACTCTTATGTACTCACACACTCGCACTCAGAGGAAATCAGAAATCAGGCTAAAAAAACTTGTCATTGGGAGCTTCTGCACTGTTGTTGGGTTTTCTTTCTCACTTCACTATTTTTGGGGGAGGCCTCGTGTTCCTGAACCTCTGGAATTGGTGAGGGAGATATGATTGCAATTGGAAAGTTATGTTAGTCCAAGAAACCAGCTTCTAGATGGATCAGGGTGACCAAGGCCTTCCTTCACACCCACACGGTGAGAGTCCTCATGGGACTGGAATCAGGGGCCAACATTCAGCTTCTCTCCCCACATCCCTTTGGTGACGCTAAGGACAAAGATGGGAAACAAAGGAAGAAAGGTGGCGCACACTCCCAAAGGTCCATCAGATAGTGGAAAATGGGGGTAGAGCAAACTGCCAGACAAACCTCCTCTGTGTCCTCCAGGGATATAGGAAGAGATAGATTGATGTGATGGGCTAAAACTGTAGGCTTCAGGCCTCAAAATGCTGCCAGCTTAACTGCTGTCAAACCACTTTAAAGAAACTGATATCTCCTTAGATAAAACTGTAGCTTCACACCCACTACTCTCTCCGTGCCACACATATGTGTACAACGTACTGCAAATATGTGTTTATATACTTATGTATGTATTCATAGCACAGCGTCACTATATAAACTGGGGGAAAATACCATCTCACTTGTTTGGCACCCCACAGGTATCAATATATTTTTTATGTTAATGCTGACAGTAGTAAAGAGTCTGCTCACAGACAAGCACATAAACCGAAAATACTTCTGTTTGTCTCCAGCTTCATGAGGCAACAGAAGTAGAAAACAATACAAGCATAAAATCAGTGTTTAACAAATGGCAATAAACTTGTATTTTCAAGCTGCTGAAGCTGGCACCATTTGAGCAATCAAAGAATTAGCAGGCATTTTCAGTAATCTTATTTATTTAGAGGAATCATGTAAGCGGATACCTTCAGTGTCATTACTGAGGATATTTGCACAGTGCTTTCACACTACGTTCATGTAATTTATTCTGGGGAACCACACATGCAGTTCCCATCTCTGTTAAAAGATCATTATATCCTATCTTAAAGACAGAGTAAATCTTCAGTCCTTTAAGATCTTTGTAAAATCATGACAGTGGTTCTCACTTTTATTTGAAAGAGAGAACGTGTATGCAAAAGCCATCGTCCTTATAAAAGAAGTGACTGCAGATAGTGTTTGAAAGAGAGAACGTGTATGCAAAAGAATGATAAAAGATGCCAGAACTGTGGAAAGCGAGAGGACAAAAGACATGGCTAAAAACACCAGCAGCTTAGCAGGGGGGGCAGCTTCGCTCTTTCAAATAAAGAATGTACATTTCTGGTACTCTATAAAAGAAAAATGGATGTTAAAAGAATAAGTACATAATTTACCTATTAAGACAGAACATCTAGTTTGTGTGATAATTTCACTGGGAGCTGTGGGTTCCAGAAACTTCTACAAAAACAAGAGCTAAGTACATCTTGAAATATTATTTGTTCCCTGGTATGAGGAATGCTACAGCAGACACAAAATACTCCCTCAGGGCAGACATGGCATGGAGACACTTAGATCAGCGTGGTGATGCAACTGCTCAAGCCAACTCTGGAATCAAACGTGTCCAGCTGATGACTTTTTTTTAATTCTTTTCTTTTAAAAGGGATATAAGCAAGACAGTGATAAATAAATCAACCCCTCAGCAAGAGCGTGAGGGCATTTCTTTGTACTGATGAGTTATTCCTGTGCAAAATTCCTTGCGTAGGAACGTCACTCTACAACTGTCCCCCTCCTGTGGCGCCGCACACTGGCCCTTTCCCTGGATAAGCACCAGCCATGAGAGACCATCGATCGGCTCTGCCGCAGCAGGTCACACAGTTGTGGTTTCTGCTCCAAATCTCTATAGAGAGTTAAACCAGTGCAAAATCCTTTCAAATTTAGGCAAACAAAAAGCTGTTAAAGTTTTATTCTGCAATCTGAAATGTAAATCTCTACATAAAATAGATGCATGTCTTAGAAATAGTCTCCGCATTCCTTTTTTTTGCCCCTGTCAGTTTTATTCAGCCAGTTTTACTGTTGGGAAGAGTTGTTTGACTAAAGTAAAAGTAAACAACATTTTAAAGAGATTAAAACATACCATTTTGTTTAAACCAAGTTTGTGTTGTCAAGATACCCGAAGAATCCCCAATGAACAAGAAGTACTGCAAGGAAAGTTGATATTAATATTTCCACCATAAAATTTCAGTAAAGGTTTTGTAATGGATGCACAAGAGATGCATCTATGAAAATAGAGTATTTTCCTTTCAAAACAACAAAGGTCACTTAGTTTGTGTACTGACAGACTGGGTTTTCAATAGGTGACCTTTATCAGATTGGCTGACTGACAGCAATTTGGTCGGTCATTCTGTTAAAGGCAAATGTGTATTTCTTGGCCCCGGAATAAAAATGTTAATTGGTTAACAGTATATCAGACCCTATTTCAGTTCAATGCCCTGATGTGGTTGTTGCTAGAGTCAAGTTTCTTTATCTTGGTATTTAGCTAAATTACTAGCAATAAAATTAAAGTAAATTTAAATCAATAATTACGTTCAGAAAATTTACACGAAAGCTATAAACAGAAGCCAGTCCTATGGGCTATTCCAAGCAGGGGCTAAAAAATGCGAGCTAATCAAAGAAAATTCCTACTCCACTAATAACTGGGCTATTCTTATTAATGCCCAGATTTTCTTTGTACAAGGAACAAGACTCCGCAAGCGAACTCTTTTCGCTGCCTACATTGATACATAACATAGTTTGATGTTTTCAGCAGGTTAAACTCACCGGGCTGTTACAGGGCAAATTCTGATACCTTTGGGGCTGAATGCCTTCAGCTCTTCAGGACGTTGCTCTTCCCAGAGGTGCACGCGCTAAGTGGCCAGCCACGGCTGGCTAGCGATGCTGGACACGCTTCGTTGCATCTGATAGATGATCTGAACCAAACAGCAGTGGAAAAAGCAGCTAGTTGATATATCATGTAAAATACGTTGACCCTGTGGTTCTGTGACAAGCGACCAACTGGTGGAATTAGTTCAGCAGTCTTTTGAAGCACCGACTGAGCACCCTCAGGAGCACCACACGAGACTGTTCGGCAACGGCCTCCAAGTCTCACTGCCTGATTGCAACAGCACTGGTAGCGTTTTGCCTCCCCATTCTTTTGGCTGTTCTTTATTTATACAGTCAATATTTTTCTGCCAGTTGTTCTGAATTCGCCTTGTGTCACTGACAGCTGCTGCCTGCTTCCCACATAACAGCATCGTGCTGACTTTGCGGCCATTGGCTGGTTTATTTGAGTTGAAACTTCCCACAAATGTGCACATCATTTCTGAACACGTATCAGGTAAAGGAGTTCTCAGGCTTTTTCCTACACAGCCCGCTCCTGAATTGTATTATATGCTGCCATTCATCTTTCTACGTTACTTCTTACATTAGTAGCATGTTTCCCTGTTCCACAATAGCTCTTCACACTAGCCTAGCCAGTAAAATGCGGCATCTGCAGTAAGTACCCATTTTAGTTTCCTGCTAGTATTTAATAACAGGCTAAAACATACAAGTACATATATAATGTAATATGTTAAAGAAACTGCACTTGAAAATTTAAGGGATTTTGTATTTCACTTATTTTGGACTACTTAGATTTCTGAGCAGAGGAAAGAATGCTTAGAAGCAGTTAAATAAGAAATCCCACAATAGCCAAACCATTTAACTTGTTGCTAGAATATAATTTCCTTCATTTTTAATTTGTCAGCTTGTTTTGTGGCTCTCTGAAAAGCTGAAGTGTTACTCTGTTATTGGTAAGACTTTAAAAGTGACTATAAATAAAATACTGAACTACAGCTTCTAACTGAAAAGCTGAGGATAGAAACAATATGGCAAAAGACTGCTATAGCTATTTATATTGTTGAA
Organism: Charadrius vociferus; assembly: GCF_000708025.1. Lineage (NCBI taxonomy): Eukaryota > Metazoa > Chordata > Aves > Charadriiformes > Charadriidae > Charadrius > Charadrius vociferus. The sequence goes on along the minus strand of NW_009648157.1, from coordinate 734,321 downwards.
AATATTACCAACCTTAGACAAATCTCTAATACATAATTATGTACTTCTGGGTGGAAAAAAAATATGAAATCCATCTAGCCCAGTCACTTCCTTGTCGCAAGAATGATCAGATTCTCTCCAGGCATGTACACATCTGTCCCACCGACAGTCCTGTCACATCTTGGTCACAGCCACTAGCACTATTTCATGTGACAGATTTTCCCAGCCTAAATGATCATTTGGGTAAATAAGGCCCTCCTTTGCTGCCTGTTTGTTACTGGACTACTAGTATGCTCTTTATCAATCTTTGGAAGTTGTTACCATTCCTCTACCACTCATCTTTTAAAAAAAAACTAGAATTGACCATTACTAAATGAAATGCCTTCAGCGGGAGGACGAAAGCATTTCAAGGCACCACAAATTACTGAAAAACGTCATTTGTTTCAAGCAGGCGTTTTAGCTGGATTTCAAGAATAATAAAACACCGTATAATTGATTTTGCATGCGAATTGACTATAACTGAGTTTGATATGGTGAACATCACTTTATCCTATTTGATGAGCACACACCACAGTCTCATGACTGGGAATCCTCACATATTGGAAAGCAATGACCATCACGCGACAGCATGTATATAAGGAATATACATTGTATCTGTGCAGAGACTTCAGTAATTCGGGTGGGTCTTCTACACCAGAATCACTTTATCACTTTGCAATCTGCACAGCTTTATGCCGCCAGCATCCCGATCCCTCTTGCCAACCATTCTCACCCATCCCACAGCACTTATTAGAGGAAATGGTCGTCACTTACCTCCTGCTTGCTGATACTTCGGGTCTTTTACAACTCTTCTTTTATATTTTGGGGTGAAAGATGTAACCCCTTCTTTAAAACAAGCATGTGGGGCCTTTTGCATTCTTTTCAGAGCTCATATATTAAAATTACGTTGTTCTTCATGTGGAGCTGTGAAAGCTGACATGCCCAGCTGGGAAATTATGGTAAGCTTCCAGGAGAGAGAAAACCAAATGTATCCTGAGGTAATCAGAAGATCTGGGATTTTGATATTTCGACTACTCTTAATTAGAAATTCCAAGTCCCCTAACGCAGGTTATGAGGATGTCGCTCCAGCTAAGACTGTCCCAAACAGGGGACTCTTCTCTTTGCTGCCGTGTGTCGTGCAGCAGCGCTGGCTGCCGGAGTGGCCGCTGCCCGGCGTGGGAGCAAGTCTCGCCTGCGCTGCCTGACCCGCCGCTGCCCTCCCTGCATCCCACAGCATCTTTCCCTCCTCCCTGAAGAACGGGTCCCTTTGCCTTTCATCTCCCTTAATGCTTTTAGCTTTTATCCCCTCACTCTCCTCTTCTGTTTCTTTTATACACGGCTGCTTGGCCCATTATCATCTGGTCATTAATCGCTGCCTGAATTAGCCCCTTCTTTGCTGGATGCGGCTTGTAAACTGCACTAGGAAATGTAAACTTGCTTCCACACCGTTCAAGGGCACTTCTGCATGTAAATATGAAGCTTTCCAAACTTTTCTGAAGAATATTTTCTGATTTAAGAGTGCTTGTAATTTTTTTCCTAACATTCATCTGAGAACTCCTTATATAAGCTCGTACTCGATTCAGATGTATTGCGGACTCTTTACACTTACCAACGCTTACTGAGTCACTTTTTAAATGGTATGGAACTCACCAATACGTATTTGCTTTTTTAGAAATTGTATTTCTCTATCATTTGGTCTGCGATTTCTTGCCTGTGACAAAATACCTCTTTTCACTACACTGGGAATCTTGTTTGAGTTTTCTTCTCTTAGAAGCATAAACACCATTTTTTTTTATAAACTGGATTTTATCATTTCTTCTGTTTATATTTCTAATTCTTCTGGGCCTACTGATGTTGATAAACACCCTCTATTTAGGATTTCTTACAAATATTTGTGAGAATTCAGATATTTTACAAGGGAGAGTGAAAGCAATGTTAAAATTCCTAAATACTTTTCCTGAATAATTCTAATCCCCTTTCTACACAGTCTACCAAACAGACTGGAGTTTAAGCGATGGCATTCAGACTGCACCCGAGTTGAACTGCTTTTCACAGGTTTCATTGGGAAATGCATCTTGTTTCAGTGGAGCAAACGTAGTTCCTTTAGCAGTTGTTAAATTGGAGGTTCTACCACACTGCAGGAAGATCTGTGCTCTTTAATAATTTCATGTCAGGAAATGCAGGACCCCAGGAAAAGCCGTGAAGGATTGGGTCCAGATGCCACACAGATGTGCAGGTCGGCACCAGGACAGAATCAGAGGATGCAGCGATCCATCTGCCTTGCACTTTGCTGCATTTTTCAGAAAGTTACTTCACTTTGTTGTAGTTTCTGTCTGCAAAGACAGAAAGAGTGGCCCAGCAGTCATTTGTCAAGCACGCTGAGATCCTGCCATAGAAAGTACTATGTCAGAGCATAGTCCTATTATTAATCATTAATAAATCACAAGCACTTGTCAATGATTTCTTTTACAGCAATTCAATATAGTTTAACTATATTTATAGTTACTAGTAAGTTATTGTTACACCAGTTTTAAATAAATGCATTAGAAATAAGTCGGCGTTATCATTTTGTTATCATTATCAATATGACTATTACTTGGTGGATAGCACAGTGTGTATTTTCTGTTCATCACATCATAATATTTTTGTATTCTGACACTTTTCTTAACAATGTTAATTTAATTTACACATGGGCAATGGTGTTAAACCTCGACTTAAGGTCTACAGAACAGGCACTGATTAAGGGAGTACATGACCATGGCATTCATTAGTTAGAGAGTTACTCTCCCAGTAGGTTCTCAAAAAGTAAACAAGGTGGTGAAAAGGAAAATATTGGCACATGTCACACCCACATCCCTTGTAAACCTTTATTCTTCTCCAGGAACACAATTCCAGCTTCCCAAAGCACAAGAGGAAATGGCAAGGGCTTCCACAGTTGCCCTGCTGCTGCGAGTTATCACGCTTATTTTTGTAAAATTTTTATAAAAATGTTATCATGAGAAGGCTTTTTCTGTTTAACACTGAATAACAAGAGCATTGACCTGTGGCTAGCTGAGGAACAGTGGAGTGGTAAAACCAAAGGAAGTGTTAACTTCTGACTACAACTCTAAGACAAGCATAGTCTCATTTGAGAAATATTTATTTAAAGTGGACTGTGTTCAGAAATTTATTCTCCAAGGTAGCCCAATTTGCCACTGAAAGTATGTGGTCATCTATGAGAGGCGTTTCAGAACAGCTTAAGCAAGGAATCTTTTAACATTAAAAGACTGCAATTTTGGGGATGTGAAAATTACAATCCATCTTAGAAATAAATGTCATTATTGTAAGCTAAAAGCAAAACTAGAAGCAAATAACATAGAACAATATTTCCAAATTTTTCTAAAGAAAAAATTCAACAAATTATAGGGAGACTTATGTGTAACCAAATATAAAATCCTAATATTCTAGCACTTCATCTACACAAACGTTAAAGAAATTTCTAAAGGTGGGTGGGCAACTCTGATTACCTTCCTTTTAAATGGAGAATAAAAACTTCAGTGCTTAACCTTTCCAGAACTGGAGCCTTGGACCACAGAGCAGAAAGGAATGTTCTCCTATTATAAAAAAACATACAATTTTCTTTGGAAAAAAAATAGCTTGCAAATGTATTATGGGGTTTTAACTATGACAAAGATAAAGGCCAAAGTATGTAAAAAAGCTCATATTTGTATACATTCCAAAATGTAAAATAACTCAGATATTCCCAGAGTTTTGCAGAATCTAATTTATACAAGTGCTAAGTCATAAAACATGTTTGTAACTAAATAGCTGGCAGGACCAGTTTGTAACTAACTCACAGGATTTGGGGTGGCAAAAGGGAAATGTGTAGTTACTAGAGCACTGGGATTTGTAAAACGGAGCAATAAAATATTTGACATTCACGAAATTTTCCTTTTCAAAGCCATAGTGCAAACTGTAGTTGTATATTGTGTGAACTACACTATTGATGCTCTTAAGGACATGTGGTAATCAACAGTAATTTTTTCTTCTCGTATGAAGCATTAATCTATTAAATTTACTAGTTTGTTTTGTTGACTAGAGCCTTTGTGATGGTGTAATTATGATTATCTTTCATCGAATACACACAGAAAAGACTTTTAAAATCCTGTTTCATTTAGAAACTATAAAACAAATTTCTCTATTGTATGAGGAGACACAAGATTCTCAGCTGCTATCCAAAGCTGCACTTCCTCCAGTCTTCTGGGTTTAATAACGTACTGCATGGAGATCCTTCAGTGAAGTGTTTCATCCAGCTGAAGCTAGGCAAACTCATCGAGACACTGGCTAAAAGTCAAAAGCGACGTCTTTATGCTCTTGCTTCTCCCCACCTTCTTTTACCACTGGAACGGGGAAGCGTTGGAAATTCTGCCAGTGGGAAAAGTGACTTTTCTTCATGATAATTTTTTTTTTTTTTTGTGAAAAATGCCACCTTATGAACATTTTGCATTTTTCCAAATAGATGAATCGGTCTAGCTGTGTCCTCAGGAGACTCATTTCCTGCAAGGGCCAAGCAGTGGAGGGCAGTCAGGGACCAGAAGTCTTGCTGGGGACAGTCAAACCACAGTGCCCTGCTATCACGAGATCAAATTGTAGCTTAGTCATCTGTTGAGTACTACTGGGTAAAAGGCTTCTGAAGGTGGCAGTGAGAGGTGGGAGGGGTTTCCCATTGGTTTCTCACTTTCTTAATATGAAACAGCAGTTACCATTATATTAAGCAAGAAGCTGAAACGTGCTATGTTAGAGAAACAGAATCATAGAATCATAGAATGGTTTAGGTTGGAAGGGACCTTAAAGATCATCGAGTTCCAACCCCCCTGCCATAGGCAGGGACACCTCCCACTAGACCAGGTTGCCCAAGGCCACATCCAGCCTGGCCTTGAACACCTCCAGGGATGGAGCCTCAACAGCCTCTCTGGGCAACCTGTTCCAGTGCCTTACCACCCTTAAAGTGAAAAACTTCTTCCTAATGTTTAATCTAAACCTGCCCTCTTCCAGTTTATATCCGTCCTCCCTCGTCCTGTCACTACATGCCCTAGTAAAAAGTCCTTCCCCAGCTCTCCTGTAGGCCCCCAGAATTACTTTTGTCTTAGGAATTCCTACATTTCAAAAACTTTTATTTTTCACTCTTGTATTTAGACCATTTTCAAACCAATGTTTTTCTTTCCCACCTTTTCCCCAGCCCCAGCCCCTGCCCCCTGCCACCCCTTCTTTTTGACAGTATTGCTGAAGTCTGACAGAGGCAGGAAGCAGATTATTTTAGTTTTGGTTGTATCTGGTTTTCAAAGTCAATTTGTGTCCCTGAGTTTCAGAGGGTATTCACCCTCATAATTCCAATTGATTTTTAACAGCCGTTCTGCATTCTCTTCACCTCCAAAACCAAGACAGTAAAGCCCTTCTGATATGCAGAATTCATGTACATAAACAGTGGAAGAACTTCACGAAGTCCAGCATGTCCAGTCTCCTGCTGGTGTGAAACACTGGGAGTAGTGCTGTTTGTGTCAACAGATTTGACTCAAGGTGTTCCCTGGGAGAGGTGGTCAAGGAAGCAAACAGCACTTGCCAAACAGTAGTCCGGTGGCATGCACCACTGCTAGAAGGCACTCGTAGCAACTGCAGTGATGCACACAAAGCAAGAGATCCTTGCACAACAAAACACTGTTTGATATGTTTTTTTCCATCCTACATCACCTTGCTTCCTCCCACTCTTCCTCCTTCATCTGGACACGCGAGTGCTCATTTTCTCATGCTGTTCCTGGGTTTTTCCCTTACTGCACCCAACACTCTCAGCTTCACTCTCGCTCCTTTGGCTTCCCCCTCTGTCCTTCATCCGGTCGCTCTGACTAGGAAGCTCCGATCAGCTCCCATCCTCACTGCTACCCGCTGCTCGCTTCCCAAGCTTCAGCTCTCCCGAACACTCGTCCCCACACCCCTACCCAGCTACTCATACCTCTCTTACTTTGTTTTCCCCCAGAGCCCACATTTCCTGTATCTGTCACACAAACCTTCCTTTCTTCCTCCCTTCCCTGTGAAACCTGCCATAACTAGCTCCTTCCCGAGTCTGTCTCTTCCCCTGTGGCTTTGCGCCAGACCACTCCTTCCACTCCCGCTTATTCCCAGTGAAAAGAGCACAGGGAGCAGAGAGATGTGTCAACCTTTGTTCTGGCCCACAGCAGCCAGGAACACTCATTATAAAGAAGGCCATTTTTTACTCTGGCCTGAATTGCTCCAAATTGCCAGGGTTTTATTTATGGATATAGGCAAATTATGAGTTTTCCATTTGTCTTGTTCTTGGGAATCAGTGAAGCATTTTGGCTTGAATTTTCAAATGAATAAATTCTGCCAGCTGGCATGGAAGACCTCACTCCTCCTGTAAATAAAAGCAAAGCATCACGTTGCATTACAGGCAACGATATTAGTGCTACAGACACATATATGAACCGAACTCCCAAACCAGTCACGGATTTCTTAGGAAAACAACAGAGGGAGCGTTTTTGGAGAAATACAACCTCTTCTTTGACTTTCAGGCCAGAAAGCCACTGTAAAGAACTACATTAGAAGTATTTGAAAGCACACTGCTTAAGAATAAAAAAAGCTGCTGTTAAAAATTTTTATCCTAACGGGGGGATTTTGCATCTCTGTCACTTGCTGGCGCAGGCATTGCCATGCGTAGGGCTTCCTGAGACTTGAAAGGAAGGTTACCTACCTTGATGTGAAAACCAGCTGGGCATTTTGTCAGCCCTTCCTCCTGCTCCAGCCTCCCTTTTTCCCTCTACATCACGGGCAGATATCCAAGGGCAACTAGCTCCTCTTGTTTCTAGCCTGAAGCTCGTCCGCAAGTCAGAAATTTCAAAAGCCTTACAGTTAAGATTTATCACCAAAGACTTATTCTGCACAGCTCTGAACCCATGACATTATTTTCTGTTTAGGTCATTAGTGTAAATCCATCTCTGTTTACTGGTTTCTTTTTCAAATATTTATTCCTTTTTGATTCCTGTGATCTCCGTGGCCTGCTGTCTTGAACTGTTGAGATGGATAGCTGCTAATAGTAAAAAAGGGAAGTAATATTCAAGCATATTTTTAACCACTTGAATCAATCCATTTTAGTTCCATGACTTTGTGGGATGCATCTCAAATATTCTCTGTCCCCACCTCCTTCCACAAACCCTCAGACAGCTAAATGTCATCAATATATGCTCAGATTTGGATCCCTAAGTGTTGTGTGAGCCACACTACTCCGTTCCTGCTGGACGCTCCCCAACAGTGTTGTCTATCTGCTGTTCCACTGTTCTCAATCCATATTCTCAAAGGCAGCCAGACCCAGCTAATGGTGTCGCACACTGAAGTGACACCATAGAAGTATTATTCTAAATGTCTGTAATACCAAACACTATCAAAATGATTAGGCATTGATATTAGTGTGACAATCTCAGCACTAGCCTAGTACTTTTCTGCACAGCCTGGCTTGGACCGATCTCCAAGGAAAGCTATAAGGGACTTCTACACCCCAACCTGCAGTATTCCTTCATCTACACTGATGGCCATAGGACTTCTGCTATTAAAATGATTGCAGTCTGCTTCACAAACATCTGCACCTGCACCTTTCTGCTTGGTCTGCTGCCATCATTTTGCCTCCTTCTTATTCTTGCAGCTCCATGAACCAGCAGTACATATCCGTCCCCTTGTCACATGCCCGACACAGGCTTGCTGTTTCATAGGATCCCTTTAGGTTGACCAAAACATTTCTGCTCTTTCTCCTCCCCACGCAAGCACATACTTACTGCCCCCACCCCAGCAGCTCCAGAAGAACACCTAAAAGGGGTATGAAGCATCTTCAAGTGTCTGCAGCAGTCTAGAAGACTCCGCAGTCTCATACAAGAAAGCAAATTATGTCTTGGTGTGTGCTGAGCTCTGCACAGTGCTGCAAAGGTCCGACCAGAGGCTGGCTAGAGCCGACCAGAGCCTGGCTAGAGGTGAGATGCATGGCACTGGAGGAGGTTGCCAGGGCTGAGGGACAGAAAGTGGCAGCAGAGCAAGAGAAAGGACAGATTTCTCCAGCAGCTCAACACAACCCGGCTGGCACTGGGGCTCCTGCAGGGGACGGGCTTGAAACCTCGCCGGATGAAGAGCAGGGCTGGCCACAGAGATTTCGCTGCAGATAAGTGATCTGTGAAAGCTCAAGGTGAGAAAGGTACTGTTAACGACAGCAAATTTAACAGAGCACGTGCAGGCTAAAAGAAAACAGCAAATGGCTTTAAAGAAAGGTCTGAGAGCTGCCTGCCAGTACTGTATTTCTGCTTGTCCTTCGGGATGCCTCTTGGGTTAATTGTGAATCTCTGACCACCCCTATGGGCAAGAAGCCAGCCGGAGTGGCTGCCCATATCAATTTCTGCTGCTTCTTTACAACTTATGCTGCATATTTTTACACTGTTACTGCAGTATGAAGGATGCGCAGAAGAAACGCTTCAAAATACTTGTCCCAGTGCTTCTTACTTCTTCACCGTGCCAGCCTGAGCCCAAGAGGAGCCATCAATCAAAGCGCAGGTTACAGACTGCAGACGCTCCCCGTTGGGACCAGAGGTGGCTCTTCCATCTGCCCGGGCTCACAGCCCCGTTTGCAAGGCTTGCCCTTAACGTCCCTCCACAGCCCGCAGAGCCACTGCGGTCCTGCTCTTCCTCACAGGACAAAAACAAGACCAGGAGGTGAAAGGGCTGAGTCAGCTCCGCTGGCGCATTGCTGCCTTCGTAGCACCACCGGGGAAGGTCTCCCAGCGTCCCACAGCTACCACCGCATATTTGTCTTGTAACCAGAGCTCCCAGCACAAGGGCCTGAGGAAAAGTCCAGCGTCCCGGCTGGCCGGGGTCACGGCTGAGGAGGGGACTTGGCAGCCAACGGGGAGTCAGAGGGCACGCACCGGCGTGAGGACACCCAGAGCGACTGCCCAGAGGGCTCGGCTGCCCACAGGGCACGGGCAGAGGCCAGCTCCACCGCCTGGCAGGAGAGACTGCCACCAACGGGCAGCACCCTGGTTTTGGAAGGGGAAACTAAGCTTGTTCTTTTGGAATGAATTCAGGGGTTCTTAACTAGCGCCCTAAATAGCTTTTCTCACTACTAAGGTGTGGTAAGAAGGATATTTTGTAGATCAAGGTGTGGGGTTTTTTTCAGATTAAATTACATTCCATGGCCTATTTAAAAAATGATATTAATAGTAAATTGAATGTTTGGCTTACGACCAAGCACACATCTTCCCCACCCAGCCCTCTAACATTCCATTTCCGGCAAAAAAAAAAAGGCGCAAATCATCATTTTGTAAATATAGAATCATAGAGTCATAGAATAGTCTGGGTTGGACGGGAAATTTGAAGGTCATCTAGTCCCACCTGCCTGCAATGAGCAGGGACATCTCAACTAAATCAGGTTGCTCAGAGCCCCATCCAACCTGACCTTGAGTCTTTTCAGGAATGGGGCATCTACCACCTCTCTGGGCGACCTGGGACAGTGTTTCACCATTGGAAAAAAAGTCTTCCTTATATCTAGTCTGAATCTACCCTCTCTTAGTTTAAAACCATTACCCCTTGTCCTGTCACTACAGGCCCTGCTATACAGTCTGTCCCCATCTTTCTTATAAACCCCCTTTAAGTACTTAAAGGCTGCAATAAGGTCTCTCCAGAGCCTTCTCTTCTCCAGGCTGAACAACCCCAACGCTCGCAGCCTGTCCTCACAGGAGAGGAGTTCCCCCTTTTTCTCTTTGATGGTCAAGAGAAACAGTCAGCATCTGTAGTCTTAAAAAATACTTCCATTTCATATGAAAAAGTTTGGGAGAATACATTATCCAGTAGCCTTTTTCTCTAGAAACGTGCCTGCCCCGTGTCCATAGCCGGGGGCCTGACCCTCTTCAGCTCCCAGCCTGGTTAGAATTCCTGCTCTCCAGTCCCATCCGCAGCATTACCAGAAGCCGTCTGACAGTTGGTTTCTCTACCTGGGACCACCTGGAAGACAACAGTTTGGACCCCATTTTCTCACATCGTAATCTTCGTTTTCTTGTTTCTCTTACTTACCAAAAGTATAAGTAATCACAGTGGAAAAAACAAGAAAACTTATCTCAACTGTTTTATTTATTGCCTTCTGAAAAAAAAAAAGTGTTCTTAAAAAGTGTTCTTCTTTGTCTCATGGCTCATTAGCTGACACTAAAACTGTTGTCTATTTTGTACAAGAAAATTGCCTTGTTTTGTAGATCTTTTCTTTCTGACTCAGTTATTCTTGAGTAATTAAGAGTACAGTCTAATATAGTCATCCTCCTTTCTTCCAGAAAAAAATAACAACATTGCCATAGAGGATTCTTACTTGTTTTGACAGAAGAACAAAGCAATCTGAAATCTTCCATTCGAAAAGGATTATGTTTGAACGTTCTTTCCAATTTCTATTCTGGCAAACTATCATTTTTTCTATTTTCCACATAGTTAACTAATTTTGTTTTCTGTGCTTCAGTAATATCAGAGATCCATTTTCTCTAAATTCATAGAGAATTTCACTTCAGTTTGTTCCATTCTTCCCCCTTTTTCTCTTTGATGGTCAAGAGAAACAGTCAGCATCTGTAGTTTTAAAAAATACTTCCATTTCATATGAAAAAGTTTGGGAGAATACATTATCCAGTAGCCTCTTTCTCTAGAAACGTGCCTGCTTCCGCACCTGCTTTTTTTTATTTAAAATCTGTACAACATGGGTCATCCTTATTTTCCCTCCCCTGCACCATCATAATGTGCAAAATAATGCAGTAACTGAACATCCCTAGGGAAACATGGATGATGCACACATCATCCACAGAAAGAAAATGAGGAAAAGCAAGCAAACTGCTCTATGCAATAATAATAAACTCCAGAGCAAAAGAAGCCTAAGAGTAATTTAATGTGATCTGTCTTTGTGCTTCCTAATCCTAATTCAGCAAAGCATTTCAATGCTTTTGCACTTAATTTCTTTGAGGAATCAGCGTTCTACTGCATTCATTCCTGTGTTTCAAAGAATGTATCGTCAGCAATATGCTGTATAGACAAAAATTCAGTTGCATATATTTAATACGCTCCTAATGTTATAACACTAATTTTTCTATTTGCATTGTGATTTCATTCATACGATGTTTATGGCATGTAAAGTATTTCATTTCAATATCTACAATTGCAACATTTTAATTTGTTGAGTTTTGCCTTTTTTTAACGCTGCCAATTTGAAATAATGACATCGCCTGCATTGGAGTTGGTTCAGCTATGATTTGGAGAAAAAAAATCTAGCCCTGTAACTGTACCATTCTGTGATTTCACACATACTACTTTTTTTTTTTTTAATATGTATTCTGTTGATAAATCAAGAATCCTTTGCCACATTAAAAGAGTGTTCATAAATAATTATGAACAGATAGCAAATTCTGAATCCCATACCTTTTATTAATACAAACAAACTGAGTAAAAACAATCTACTGAAAGAGGGGAATCTGCTGGCACAGCCTTAATACACACTTTCAGATTTCTATCAGATCTGTCTTGTGTGGAATACATCTCAGTTTAAAAAGTAAGAAAATGCTGGAAACAAATGTCAAAAACACTCATAAGCCTGTTTTATTTTTTTTCCAAAAGGAAGACTAAGTTCAATGCTGTATAAAACAAACCTTAAAAAAGATTGCAAGTCAGTTTAAACTTTGTTCAGGGGTTAATTAAATTACATGGGTCAAAAATCACCTGAACTTTGTTCATGTCAAATTACTTCTTTACTTTTTTTTTTGTATTTGCTTTGGCTAAATGAACAAAGATGTCGGTACTCTTCCAAAAGTAAAGCAAATACAGGGAATATTAATAGCCAGCTAAGAAGCCATATTACTTGATGAACATTAGCAGTAATATTTTAAAAAATACAGATCCACTGTGTTAAAAAAAAAAAAAAAAAGAAATTAGAAAGCCCTTATTCTGCTTTCTGTTGGCTTAACATGCAAGACAGCAACCAAGCTTTGCTACCAACTCCACGTGAAAACCTGCCTCCTCTGAAGTAATGCAGAGAACTTTGCTGGTGGCTTCTGTGGGGCTGGAACCTCACTGCTGGTGCCACGGCTGGTCACGGGGTGGCAGGATACAAGACTGCTGAGCATGGCAGGAGATTTTAAGTCTCCTGGCAGACATTAGGAAATCATCGCACAACCATAAAATATGGCCAAATGTGCATACTTACTTTATGATTGGCCCTCTCAGAGACTATTTCTTAAAGTTATGAATGTACAATCTGGGTTGAGTGGACCTAATTTTGGAATGAACTTCAGTTAACTTGCAAAAAATGGTAAAATATGCTTTGTATAATATTTATTAACATGGATGAAGAAAACAGGTTTTGTTGTTTAGTAATAACTCAAGCAGAAGTGCCTACAAAATGAGCAAAACAAAAGCTGAAACTACTTGTATTCTCTCACAAAGAATTAGAAAATTATTACATCCTTTTCCACCCTCTAAATTCCCAACCAACATATCATGACTAAAAACATTTACATTTCAATATTTTATTTTACTTTGTAATTGTGGTGCTTTCCTAAGTTTAAGTCTATATAATTTAATATTAACTTTTTTCCTTTATTCCATTCGCTTTACTGGAAAAACAATGTTACATTATAAAACAAGACAGGAAATTTAATTTTTTTCCAGGTAGCCACAGGAGCATAAGAATATATGATTTACCATGTCTCCTCAAATGACTAATTTTACAAAAGCATGGGTGTTTTCTGTTTTTTTACTAACAAGTCACTGATAAATGATTCTTCAGAGGCAAGTGAAATAAAACCAACCTATAATGCTTTGAGTCCTTACCCAGATACGAAAATTGCCACACTTACTTGAAAAAGTCTCATTTTTCTTACAATAGTGTGCTCCATTTTAGTGAGTGGGTTATCATTGCTGAGATACTGTACGAAGTCCACAATGGTCAGAAATAAATAGGTAAGTCTTCTTTACTGTTGTACACATTCATATAAAATATATAATGGGAAGAGATGACTAAAAAATACAGAATCATGTTTGAGTGTGCTATTAAAACAGTTTTATTGTTCAAATTTCTTTTAAAAAATCATGAAGTTTAACAACACTCAGAAAGGGTGATAGACAAGCAGATTTTATGATTAAGAGGTGATTTTGGACAGCTCATCATTGCTTTTCTGAAAATAAAGACTTTAGTAATTCAACTATTTTCTGTAGCGGATAAGCATTTTAAAATAACTTTTTATTAACTCGGAAGAACTGCCACTTATTTGGCCTATAGATTAATTGCCCAAGGAATACAGCAGCTTGAAGAAAAATTTTCAAGGCAACATGACCAAGGTCAACATGCAATTTTACCAAATATACCTACACCAGGCACGTGACTGGAACCTGTGAAAGAGCCTTTGCTGAAAAAGAGTAACTTTTGGTTTTGGCACAAGAGCAGAATAAGGAAAACAACAGAAGAAAAAAAAAAAAACAAAAACCTTTAGTCCAAAATTATGATAGTTATCTGTCTAACTTCCAGCTAACTGCCTTGAAGCTCAAGTCCTTATGTGTAAAAACAGAGAGAGAGGTCCCATTTTGCAAGCAGAACAGCAGCGGGACAACCCTCACTTTATTCCATCCCTGTTGCCCAGAGGCATAGCACAAGGAATGTCACTGAAGCTGACATTCATTAGCAAGTACTTCCCAAAATAGCAAACTGACTTCAGGTGGCCCATGCCTTCAATGCCTCTGAAATGAAACTGGAGGGCTATACGTTGTTCACATATTGCCTATCATTTTCATAACTGAAGTGCTGTGCTGCCCAGGGATTTTCTCTTTGCTGTCTCCAGGCCGCTGGCTTTACTCTATCCATTCAGCTCAGTCTCCCTACTGAAACACTAAAAATCAGCCCAAGTCGGTATCTGTAGAGTAGGGAACAGAAATAAATATCTGTTTTCTATGCATGTCTAGCATGTAGGGAAGCACAAAAGAAAATTTTACTTTGTTCTGTCTCCTTGCAAAACGTGCGTTTCAGTGAAGAAGCCGTACGTTTCTCTGCGAGTGTTCCTCTGGTGCCCTTGCCACGTCCTTGAGGCAGACACAGGGGAAGTAGTGGTGCTGATGAGAGTGAATCAACCCTTCAAGACGTGTAATGATTTCATAGTCGGGAAGAGCCAGGCTGGCAATGTTGAGGCCCAGCATCTGCGAGACGACCTCCCGGAAGTCTGCCAGCTGCAAGAGCAAACAGAAAGGAATTACTAATAAATTAAGTATCAAGTAAAGGAAATGCCTGAATAAACATATACATACATGCATATATACCTACAAACACAAGCATTTGTATTAGCAGTGCAAAATATAGGAATTTCTGCTGTTGCTCAATACAGAGACCTGAAGCACATGGAAACAGTCTTTTGGGGCATACCTCAGATGAAAAAAAAAAAAGTAAATAGCTGAGGTTCTAAGGATCTTGAACACAAAATGCAGTTTCAAGTGTTCTTTAGTATCCTTCAGAAGCATATCTTCCCTAAACAGCGAAAACTGAGGAAAAGATGGGAAGAGGAATTTTACTTGACCTAGATGCCTGCAAACTATACAGACAAGTGGAAACTCTGGTGGGCACATCCCAGAGCACAGGCTAAGGTGCTGGTCCTGACCTCGAGCTCCTGACCACTGCCTGCCACCGCGCCCCTCCACCCTGCACTTTTTTGTGGAAAACACAGCAGAAAGGAAGAAGTTAGAAGAAAAGTGGATGTTTGACACATCCTTTGGTCTGACTTTGACTTGGAATCAGGTGCAGCCAAAATTCAAGACACAGCCTGAGAAATGCTTATTTTTCTTCTGTGTAGCTGCTGAAAATATATCATAGGAAGGGTATTTGGGAAAGTAATTAAAGAAAAGAGCTTTTTCTCTGCAGTTCCAAATGGACAAACAACCACAAGTAATTGTCATCACTAGTGACTCTGCCAGCAACTAGACTGAAAACGTAAGATCAGATGAACATGAATGCTGATTTACTCTTCTCAACTCACAATATGGATCTTTATCAGTCAAACTTCAACAGACAATGCATTACACAGTCCAAATGACTGATGCCTTAACACCCCTTATCATCAACACACAATTAAAAGATGAAAATGTTCATATTTGAGGAAATACGTTTGTCTTGCTGTCTATTTGAATGTCAAGATCCCCATTCCCAAGTATGACAAAGACTCAAAATGTCACAGAAACATCAAAACCATCAAGAAGCTGGACTCGCACTCTGGCATGGCAGCACCCTCACTCCACCAGTCATGCTGACGGTTAATGGTAAGGAGGAGATAAAAACACTCCTGAAATACTTGTCCATCCTCAAGAACACTGTGAAGAACTCTGAAGCAGTCATAACATCTGTGAGGCAAGCTACAAAAACCCCTGAAAACAAGGTCTCTGTTCCAAGACTTTGCCAAAGACAGTTTGTTTCATCCCAGTACCAAACCCTAAGGAGCTGCCATCAGTACAGTATAGGGCAGAAGGATTTGAGACTTCCATCCCAGCTATCTTTATTACCAAGGCAGTGCAATGTCTTGGATGAAACATTGGAGCAATGTAACACCAAAACCCCCAAGTTCTCTTCAGTACCAAGCCGGGAGGTCACTGATGTGGAGCTCTGGCAGAGTGCTAGACAAATTAGCAGAAGCTAAAGATTTTTTTAAACATCTGGATCGAAATTTTAAACATTTTTTTTTAACCAGACAGGATAAGCAGGCAGCAGAGCTGGAATTTGCTTCCATACAGACTTCATGTTAAAAGATCAAGGCAGCCCTCTGCAAAGATCCGGTCTTTGGATGAATTAAACCCCCACAAGATGTCTATACAACAAACCCAACCGATCCCAGCATCTGCACCTTGCACCAAATTTCTTGCTCTCATATCTTTGTTATTGCAAGATGTTCAACTTAATTACAGCAACTGTGAGTAAATCAAATTGCATTACAACCATGTATCAAATGCAATCAAATTAAATTTGATACACTGATGCAGATTACTGATCTGGCAGAATTTTGCCAGGGGGAATAGATACAAAGAAAAAACATATACACAATCATCTCACTCTTCCTTTCTGATGGGAAAAGCAGGTCATAGCTATACTGAATGGACAATAAGTATGTTAAGAATTCAATAACTTTCATTGGCAAATAACCTAAACTGGAAAACACACAGACCCCTTAAAGAAATCCTTTAAGCTAGTGGGCATTTATGTGAATTTTAAATTGAAGGGGTTTTTCCACTTTAACGGAATAACACCAAAAAAACTTTTCTGACTATTATATTGTGGCATATAAAACAGTGCAGACAAAGCTGTATTTCAGTGAAAATGCAGAAAAGGGTTGACTACAAAGAGAAATTCTCCACATAAACTGACAAAGAGAACCATCATTCTTGGATGTAAAAGTGCCCAACCAGAGGACATCAATCTGAATTTTAAAAACTTCAAACAAAAGCAACAGATGCTACACTCTAGATGATCTTTAGAACACTATTGCACGTCTCACGTGGAGCAAGATGTGTGTTTATAGTCTTAAGTGAATACACTGCTGTAAGCACATCATTAATAACTTTTTAACATCTTGAACTAAAACATATAAGAGCTATAAAAAAATTAGATATGTATTTCAGCTTTAAAAACGATACAACAGAGGTATTAAGAACAGAAATACTACAAGCTAATAGAAGTACCACCTAACTCTCTATTTAAGGCTTTCTTCAATAGCAATTAATATTTCTAAGTTAGTCACAATTTGAAGTAAAGGAGAGAAATAATAAAAGACAAACATCACTAAATACTCAAAACTAAAGGTTTTTTCTTTGCATCTTCTATCCAGTAAGTAAAATTTTCTGAAGTAAAAGAGGGGAAATTAATGCAATTTAGAGTATTAACCCAAGATATTAGGAGGGGGGAGCAGAAATAAAAAATAGACACTACATTTTCTTTTCACTCTGTACCTACAGGAAAGTAGAAGGGGTCTTATTCCAACAGAAAGGAAAAAAATAAAGGGGAGGTCGAACTAAGACTGGAAAAAATCCTTACAATAAAACCATCAAAACCTCAACCAAAACATTGACAATTATATTCGTACTACTGCAAATTTAGTTAAATTGATATAAAAATAAAATATATTCAGATTTTAATCCGTGGTTGACTGCAATGGTCACATACTAATGTTATCAGTCCCTGTGAACATCCTTTTGCCGTCAGGCATTATGCATACCCTTTATCTAGTCTTATTAAAACACGTCAGCTATGCTGTTATTTATTTATATTCAGAAATATGAAACAATGGTATATGAAGTCAGAGAGGTTTTCTGTTCACCCCACAGGCAGAGGAAATCCAGTATGGATATCTGTAAACTTACACTTAGTCTTGTAAATTTTCAATATACAACTGATTCCCCTCTCTATATATTCTAGTAATATGTACTTTTTGGACTCTTCACATATAGCTTGACCCCTCTGTTTTTTGCTCTGTAGTATGATTTAATAATGCTTTGAATGCCATTTCTTTAATGGTTTTATATGTCTTCAAGAATATGCATGCTTTGTTGTTATTTGCTACAGTCACCAGAGCTGACTGTTAATCCTAAAGCAGATTGGCAGAGTTATTACACCCTACTTACAGGACTTCACTTCTAACAATTCAGATGCTTGGATTCTGTGCATTCTCTTAAAAAAAAAAGATTAAAAAATATTGAAAAAAGAAACAAAACACAGAAATGCCAAAGCTAATTTTTCCTCTTAAACTTAGTAGGAATTACTAGTCTAAAGAGCAAAGAACAACCAGAAACACTGTGTTAAATCCCAGTTATGAGTTAATCTTAAATTACTTCAATATGATCTTAATTTTTTACTTCACTTGGGTATGTTCTGCCTTTCTTTATGATCACAAGACAAATCAGTGTCTTAACCAGTTAGCAGTAGTTCAATTCTGTATGCTTTTAAATTTGACAGCATGGAAAGTAGCCACGCAGTATTATGATGTTATTTAACGTTACACATAGTGATATCCATGGAAAGTAGAGTAAACCTGAGAAAAACGTGATATATACATGAAAAAAATATGCAAATGCATGTACAAGCAGTCAACCTGGCGACATCAACAACTCCATCAGGTAAGGGCAATTTCAGTTTCTAGTAGTTTTCTTAATGTGCATACACACACAGGTGACACAGCTTATATTCAGATTAAATATATACACATGTGCTCAGAGAAGTATTTAACATCTGAATTTACTAGCTTTCACAGAGAGTGAGAGAAGTCTGGTCTTGTTTAGCTTCCCTGAGAACAAAGAATGAGTGAGTCCAAAGCAGGTGAAGAACTACACAGGTTTTGGGACAAGGAAGGAATTCTCCTTGGATAATGGGTCGGGAGAAGTCAGGATAAAAACTCACATGTTAATTAGTGAGAGTCTAGAATGAATTCTCTGATTTAGCAACAGTAGCTTTATTTTAAGAACAAATTTTAGCTAAGCAAACTGTTAAGATACAGAAGAATATGCTATGAATATTACCAACAATTCTCATATTCTCAAAATGTCATTACTGCTAATCAGCACTGCACAAATACCAGGCACTGGTTTCGCAAACTGCTTTGCTCCCAGTTTAGCAGTATACTTCCACCTACAGGTATTTGAAATGTTCCTGTGATGCAGATGATTCTGGATGCTGGTGAATTATAAGTTGAAGCTTTTCATTCACTAACCCAGAAAGCTTGAGCATTCCACCCTTTGTAGTCCACTTACCTCACTTTTCCCACGTTCTTCAAATTTGTCCAAAGAACACTGTGACAGTATTCAAGTGGCTTGAAATGTCTTGGGTTCAGTCAGTAAAAATTCAGCATTTGTGTGTTTTTAGCAAGTACTCAATGTATGACTCCACGGAATAATTTCCTGACTATAATTCCTGCCTCCTTCTGTTTGCAGGATGCTCTGTTTCCTCATGAGACATATGAAGAAATTAAATTTTCCTGCCAAATTTCTAACCTGCATTATAAAATAAAACAGTGCTAAAGCTTTTCAGGAAGAAAGATCCTCAGGTTGTTGGGTTTTTTCTCCGTGTGAGCAAAACAGGATTTTTCTAGACTCATTTTTTGAAATAGCATTCTTAAATTTCATCCAGAGTAATTGCTAAGGCAAACACACAGCATAAAAATTTTAGCTGGAAAAACTAACAAAGTTCTAAGCAGTTGGAATAAGGGATTTAAAATTACACGTTTTTTATTTTAAAGAAGTATCCCATTGGCTTTCAACAATTACGCCGTCTACAAGACACAATATGCAGGTCTGTTACACACATACTTCACAATTTTTTTTAAATTAGAATGGAATACATTTACTAATGTGTTTTTCACATACTCCTTATACCGTCCCCAAGGTGAGTTATCACAAAAATTTTTTCTTACCTAAACTTTAACAAAGTTATATGTGACAAATCAGTCCAAAATAGTTACATTCAATATTAAGTCTGGTTTGTTTTGTTCTTTGGGTTTTTTTAATTTTCTGATCTTTTCCAACATTCTTTGAATTTATGACCTATACATGGTAACATGCAAGTAAGTTTTATACCTAAGACATATGGAAAAAACACACCTTTAAAAGACACTAGGATTTTAAAGCATTTTTATACTTCTCCAAAAGGTGATATAATATTTTGCAGTGAACAAAGAAAACAATGCCTGTGTTTATTATATATTCTGTTGCATATATAACTTAAAGAATAGCTTTGCCACCCAGAATCACCACTGTGACTGGCTCACAAGTGTGAGCTGAAATTTCCTTGTTTAATAATGTTCATAAAAGTTTTCAGCACAGGTGGTTAGCTGGTCCACCTGTACCTCATTCTTATATTCTAAGTGACAGCTAGCACTTGTCAAATACCTATACACCTACCTGTCTCTCCCTTTTTGCCAATTCTGCAAGGGTTGTTTTAAGCACCTTCATCTCACTGGTAACTGCTTCTAACATATTTTTGTTTTTTTCTTTATCTTCAGCAGCTTTACGCTCCTTTAAAAGAAGTTCTGATTTCACAGAGGTAAGCTGTTTCTCAGCCTTTTCTTTCATTCTTTCCAATTTGCATTGAGACTTGTTGAGTTCTTCTATTATTCTGTTCTGCTCCAAAGTTTTGATCTGCGAAAACATAAAGTAATGTTAAATTTGTCACACTTTTTCATCTAACACAAACAAATAATACAGATAATCAGGAGTAATCATAGTAAGTACTTTAATGTGGTTTCTTATGTGTTCTTCATGAAATCACATGGACGTGTGCACCAACTCAATTAACAAAAATATTTTTGCTTCAAAGACAAATAATTCTCTACAGGTTTTGCGAAAAGAGGTAACTTGACAGACAAAAACCCACAGTGAGAGTCCACTTTCTGCTAGCCCCTGGAAAAACAGTATGAAAAAGAGTTGCCAAATGTTTTGCTGGTAATCCTTCAGTTAGAACATGCACGTACTTATCTATTTCACTCCATCAGCCACAAGACATAAACTCACATAAATTCAATCTTCTTTTCTTCCAGCAGTGGTGAGCTATCAATGACTGCAAACTACTTGTTTTCACCTGCGTTAAAGCAGGTAATTTATTACTGCTGGAGTGTAATAAAACACAGGAATGATGAAAATTTAGCATCTTGCCTGGTTTATATGGGGAAAAAAACTTTTTTCCCCCCATACCTATCAGAATAGATCTTCTGTGAGCAATGTATGGGAAAATATAAGATTATAGCCATATCTACAGGAAAGAAAGGGATGCATATATCATATTTTTCTCACACTAGCCTGAAAATGTACATTGTACTTTACAGATGCTATTTAGTATATTAAGACAATTTGCAAAATACCCAAAATGTTGTAATATTGTATTTGCTTTCCCCATCTAGATGGGTTTCAGCAGTTCTCCACGAACACATTTATTGTAAATGAACTCCAGCTGTATCCAACTGGAAAAGAATAATGGATAGAAGCACAAATGTAACCTTTTAACTCACCTTAAGTTCATTTGTTTCAGACAGCTTGGCTTTGAGATCAGTATTTGTTTCCCTTGCCAGATCAAGCTGCTTCTGTAGCCTCTCCATCATCTTATGTAACTTTCTGACAGCAAAATTGGCCTCGTCCCTCTCCACAGCTAAGGCAGTCCTTCCTTGCTTCTCTTCTTCCAGCTGGGTTATTTTCTGCCTCAGAAGGTTCATGTGCAGCTCTTTGCTTTCAAGTTTCTCTTTCTGAGTCTTCAACTAGTTTTCCGAACACAAGGATATTTGAAAAACAATATACATGAAAGACAATAGTACCACACAGATTGTTTTGCAGAATTAATCCCCATGTTGCTTCTTTAACCTCAATTCCTATTCCTCTCTTGAAAACTCTGTAAAGCAGTATAAACATATACAATAACTTGATACCTCTTATATTACCAATTCATTGTGCTTTTCCATCCATGTAGACTGCCTGCTATTTAAATATAAATACTTGTGCATCATTCATAACATCTGAGATTGTCTGAAATATAAGACTTGTCAAATGGAAGAGGTAAGAGAGATTAATTAAGGAGACAGTGGTTTTGGTGGTGGTGGTAGTTTAAGATATTTCCATCCTTAATTAATTAAGGCTAGCATGCAAGGAGAACCAACATACAGAAACAAGAAAGGTTTCATCCACTGCTCCTATACAAGGTCCAGCAGCTAAGTTTTAGAATTTTGGTGCTCAGGAAGCTACCTGTTTTCAGTTTACCTGAGCTGAGCTGCCAGGCTTTACTCTGGAACATCTGAGGAGGAGTATTAACATACATACTGTACTCTTTGCAAGAGAGGCAGTTGCTTCCAGGAAAAAAAAAAAAAAAAAAGTGTTGGTTTAAACCTTAGACCTAATTCTAAGCTCTAAACCATCCTGATAAGCCTAAAACCAGAAAATTTCACTCTGTCGTAACAGGATGACAGAGGTTATCGGAACAAATTTCAACCAATTTGCTCCTAAAGAAGCACAGTTCTTGTTGGAAATGTTCAAATTCTTGATGAAGTACAACTGATGTCCTACTAGACATCAGTAGATGTTTGTGTAAGATGCCTCCTTCCCAGCAGATCCTTTCAGATTTAAATACTGACAGTAGTTGCTTACAGAAGTATATTATAAATGTGTATTAAAAAGTAGACATATATACACATATAAACATGCATAACTTCATACATTTATTTAAGAAGCTGTGAAAAGCAGTACCATGTATTTAACTGACTGGTGGTTTTACTTGTTTTAATATGCAGTCTGTTTGCACAGTTTGCAAACGTTAACCATCTTCTTTTTACCTAATGAACATCTTTGAAATTCCTTGCACATATATGAAGCTCCAGTCTGCTGCCTCCAGCAAGCCACTATAGAAATACAGCCTTAATAATGTTTATCTTTGAAGCAAAAAGTAAGAGTATGTCTTTTTTGCCTACCTTCCTTCTTAGGCTATATGCCATAGTCTTGTTTTCAATCACTGCATCACCTTCCAGTTTCACTAACTGGTCTACCCGGGCTAGAATTGCATCCACATTCATATCAAATCCAACCTCTGCTGCTAGGCTATCCAGCTTCATCTTCTCATTAAGTTGCTCCAGAAATTTCAGATACTAAGATAAGATGTGGAAAAGTAGGTAAAAGAATAATAAAACGTCATTAAAAATCCTGAAGTAATATTTAAAGACAATTGCCCCTACACCCGCAACCAACTATATGTAGTCAAGTCCACTATCCACAAGAAATAATGCACTGAAAGGTTATGTTTATAGTACACACTTCTGACACAATTGCAAATTCTCCATTCGTCCTTTTTTAGTCAACATTTATTTTGTTCATAAATCCCTGGACGTACTGTATTTATCTTCTTAGCAAGACCAGATTCGATTTTGCCTCTGCAGTAAGAAGAGCACTAAGTATACATGTCTGCTTCTGACTCCAGTTCCTGTCTGTGGCTCTGCCACTTTACACAGCCATGCATTGGCAGGGAGAAGTTAGAAAGGACAGACATAGATCCCAACTAATTGCAAGTGCTGTGATTGCCCACTGCTGTGAACTCTAAAATGAGTAAAACTGTTACCAACAGTGCCATGGGTGAGATCTCATGTAGTCTGAGGAGACGCAGGAACGTTAATGTGATCAGTCTTTTGCCTTTCTTTGGAACAGCAAGTTTTAGAGATAACGGTTATTGATTTACAAATTGCTTTAAAGATTATTTTAATTGCATCTCCATCTGGTTTACTGATGTGAACACATACCGATATTAAATATTATTTAACCTGTTTTTTCCTGGTTTTGTCCTGCCCTGCTAGCTCTTTAAAAATTGCATTTGTTCCCTGGTCTCAATTAGCCTCTCTTGCAAAATCCAAAGCTCTCCTTCTCACTAAGAACTATGTTTGCCTTTATTTTACCCCTGTTGCAGGTCACAATCTTTGCAAACAACAAAGAAAAACAAAACAGAAAACAACAAACCGGTTCCATAACTGTTGCTTGAGCCCAAGATGATAAAACATAGCAAGAATCTCTTTTTGTTTCATGATCCTTCTAGTTCAAAAAGTTAAAAACAGCAGCAGCAATAGAAAGTGCTGAAGTTGTTCATTAACAGAAAAAAAAAAAATCACAACAAAAATCTCTTTATTGCAGTAAAATCTAGACCGACATTAAGAAACTAGGGCCACATGTTCTTCACAGAGGACTCAGAGGGGAAGGAACAGCTCCATTTTCTAGTTTGCTCCCAATGTGGTGGATGCTTCATTCATAAAAGTTACTGTGTCATAGACTAATGCAAAACAGACAGCACCAAATTGTTGATTCTTTGCAAATTCAACTTTCTAAGCATTGATCTTGGCCTGGTAACATGCTCCAACTTCGTCTTTCTTAGCTGTATTGGATGGCTGGTTTAGCCTTCCAGCTAGTATGTCATTTTTCAAACTCTTAGTACGCGGATGTGTTGTAGGTTAACAGTGTGTTCGTTCATACAATTAATAAAAAAATACTGGTAGCCTTGATGGTCTAAGGATGTAAAAGAATCAAGGACTGCAAGATCTTGAGAGACTGCAGACCAGATGATATATTAGAGAAAGATGGAGAGATCAAAGAAAGCTTTGAAATCAGAGAATCCTTGAAGGACTTCTGATGTATTGATAGAGACTACTTTTAATCTGGTTTGGTTTTTTTCACATTAAATGGACTTTGAACTCAAAAGCTTAGCTACTTTTTCCAACTAAAATTGTGGGTCAAAGAAAAGATATTACTACTCCCTACATGATGCCTGACTTTGCTAATTCGCACTACTTGCAGTACTGTGAGTGATACTCCAGCTGATAAATGCAATACAATTAGCTGTATCTCTGTATTTAGTGACTTTTATGTGAAAGAAAATAATGCATGCAACTACTTTTTGTTTCTCAAGCTTCAAACCATCTTGCATCAGATGTACAGACAGTAATTCCTCTTCCAAGTGTTTCAGTTGATCCTGGAAAGTCTCAGAACATTTTTCAGCTTTCCTGCTCCTCTCTAGAACTTCTTGGTACAATCTGGTCTGATTTTCCAAAGCTTCAGTCAATTTAGCTATTTGGGCTTCAAGCTGAGATACCATCTAGGGAGCAAGCAAACCAACAAAACATACGGGGTTAGGTGGGTGTGGAAATATCAGAAAGATATGAAAGATGTATCCTCAAATTATTAAAAAGGGGGTAAGATATCTATCTTTAAAATACATGCATTTAAAAAGAGAAAAATCTGCTGTCATTTTCTGGAGAAAATGGCAGAAGTGGTAACCTGAGACATCCAAAAATGAACAGCAGAAACCGTAGCTGAGCCAACTGACTAAAAGGGGCTAATATCTATAAAAAAATAATACAAATTTAGACACAAACTTTCCAAATATATCAGCAAGCCAGCAACACCTGGCAGTCAACTAACATTCTTTAAAATAAGCCAAAAAATCACTAGCCTATTGAGGAGGTGAGTGGAAATGACAGATAAGTGACTTAGAAAATACATGCAGCATGTAGGTGAGAATGTACATATGGATAACTAAGTCCCAGAGGAGTGCTTCCCAATTGTTAGCTGTTAAAGGGTGTTTAACTAAAAGATTTTGCTAAGAAATAATAATAATTTCTGTAATCTAGCCAGAGCCCAAGGCTAAAAGGGTAAAATCTCATAACAAGAAATTAGACTAACAATTCTGAAAACAATTCTAGCTCTACATTGTTAAGTTTGCAACACCTACGTATAATGTAATGGTTTTAAGTCGTAAACTACTTATAAATTAAACGCTTGAAAGCACCTGATGATACTACTGCCAAATACTGACAGTTCTATCCAAAAAGCTGCTTGCTTCCCTCTTTCACTCTCTCCTCTTCTTACTGTCATACAATTATTTAGTTACATAATTAATTGTTGCATTTGTAACTCAATGTTCAGACACTTATCTCCAAGCAGACTCTTCATTTTAAGCATGTTTGCCTCCTGTTAATAAAATGAACAATAAGCACACAAAACTCCCATTAATTTTAATGGCACAGAAAGGTTTCCAACTTAGACTGCAATTAAATACAAACAATAGTTTGCGCCCAACTCACCTAAAAAACACTAAGAAATTACTGATGCTTGTACAGTGATAGAAAACACTAAACAATAATAAAACTGCAAAAAAAACCTCACACATTTTACACTTTTCTGCATCTCATATCACTCGGCAGGAAAAAAAATAAATGCTTTCAGTAACTTGGGCCCACAGCGACACACTGCTGCCGGAGAACCCAGAGCCCCTTTTATCAGGCTGCAGAGCGGCTCTGGACACAGACCAGCCACATGGGGCTTCTACAGGCTCCAAAGGTCCATAAACATGAGAAGGTGAGGGTTCATACCACAGAAGGTGAGACCACAAAACCACCAAGCTGTCAGTTTATCTTCCAGAGTATCCTGGAGCAACTGTCATCCTTGGCTTCAGGACAAACAACAATTTAGGGATTTCCTAAAACAGAGTTGCACCTTTATTACCCACCCATGCCTGTACCCAGCAACTTACAAAAGGCTGCAATTTTGGTCCTGCAATTCTGACCTACACAATTTTCTGTGCCAATGACTTGTGCAGGTTGACCAGCCAGCCTGTAAAAAAAACACTTCCCGCTTTTTGTTTTAATGTGGCTACCAAATAATTTCAAACTAAGACCTTTTATTTCTTGTGTTACAAGAAGCTGCAAATACTAATTTCCAGAGGCCACTCCTACTGTGGGGACAGTGGGGTTCATCCCTGCTGCAACTAAATAATCCCCACTGAAATCTTCCTGAACTTTATTTTTCTCTTGTGCTAAGCTTTTATTTTTTCTTGTGCCAAGAAGAGGGCACGTGCAAGCCCCAGGCCCAGACCCACAAGGCATCAGAACAGAAGGCAGGCTACAGCTATTCAGTCCATAGGGCATTTCCCTCAACAGCCCCAAAGCCACAGAAACAGGCATGTGGTGGACTTAGGATAGGTGCAAAAAAGCAGCATGTAGGATGAAGTTAGAAGGTCCTTCACATCACACTGGCTTTTTTTTTTTTCTTCTTTTTCAATACAACAACTAAATATTCTCATCTTCTTAGTATTATCTTGGCAATCAATAAGTTATACTGTTCTGTTTTGGTAAGATGTTACTTAAACATCCCACTATTTTATGCGTACCCATATGCGCATGCACACGTGTACACCTAGTACAATTTTTTTTTAAGATCTCTACCAGCTGAAAAGCATTAGAGCTGCCACATCTCTTATCATGGTACTTACAACTTGTATTTTGCTTTACTGCATTGCACTCACCATCCCAAGCTGAAAAGTTCTCGTCTGTTGAGTCTTTCCTTGCATGGAAGCCTCGAGACACTCCCATGGCCCTTCCCAGTACTTTCTGAAGTCCCTTTTTTGGACTTAAATTATCATAACTGTGTGTGCTACTCAGAATGCAGCAGCCATGGATTACAGTGGCATAATTATGGTTTTCATTTTCTTCTCAACTTTTTTCCTCATAATTTCTCACATTCTAGTTGGTTGTGTTTTCTTGGTCAGCCCTAAGTCAGTACATATATTATTCCACTTTTATCAATGTTTAATTTATTTTTCCAAATTATTTTCCACTCAGTTCTTTTGTTTGGAAGGATAAAGTGGATAAATCCCTAAAACTAAACATGCATTTATGATATTGCCATAAAAAACATCAAGAAACGAGAACAACAGAAGATTTTAATGGGAACAGCAATAGAGCCTCATCAATTTTGGAACTTAAGAGTCTGTATATCAATAGGCAATGACAAAAAGTGATAAAATTAGGAGAGTCTACAATAAGATCAGCTGTAGGTAGTCAAGAGAAACAGTTCCGGCTGTATGAATTTAATTTGCTGCTACAGATTTGCAACAAAACTTGTCAAACAGAAAGGACCTGAACCCAGAGACCCCATAACCAGGGCTGAGCTCTTTATGAGAACAGTTCCTTGCCTTGGACTCCAGGTGCCCATGAGCTCCTCTGGTATGTTACAAATAGTAAATGACAAAAACACCCAACAGCTGTCCAAACATGTTTAGATGACACACATCTTACTATAACTGCTGAAAAGATCATTAAGACACTGATTCAAAGCAGTTTGTTAATCCTGCAACAGAATACCTATCACTGGACACTGTCAGAGTACATGCTGATTTTTTTTTAATGAAATTACAATTTTTGCTAATGTTGATGTTAAGGCCTAGTACACAGACTGTGACTAACTCAGATATCCTTCAGATACCAAAATCACCATAATTAGGAGACATAATCTTCAAGAGTATTTCAGATTTCTCTGAAAATCCAATGAAAGCAGTTTCACAGAATATCTGACTATAGCAGTTGCAGTGAATAATCTTCTCACAGGCCTTTTAAAATTTAAACTTTTCACAGCTCTGTTTGACAGGTGCATGTGTAGAGGTAAGCCAGATATAGCTGACCAGACTTGGATGTAAAGATGAACATTTTGCCAGTTCAGTCCTATACACAAAACTGCCAGAGGAGCTGCAGTGATGATTTAAAAATGAAAACCCAAAACCTGTTTAGAGAAGGCATCAAAACTCTCAAACAGGGAGGGTCTTCTTTCTCCCAGATTCTTGCATTGTTTTTTCCTGATCCCCCTAATCTAGTTTGCAAAGGTAAGTTGCTTGCAGCAATGTCCTGATAGAAATGAAACAATCTTTACTCAGGGAAGGACCTAATTATAATCCTCCTCCTGTTTTACATTATCGCATTCATTAGCACAGTTTTAATTTCCAGCAGCAAGCATTTGGCTGCTGGATTCATGTCCCTAGGTGTCCTGGCATCGCTGCTGGATTGCAGCCACAAAGGGTCTGTTTCAAAACAAGCTAGCTTGGGCACCAGCAACACTAGAGGCTAATTTACCCTACCAAGAAGTTTAATGGCTCACTTTTGTGGGTCTTTTATTTGAGGCTGGACAGTTTACTGAAAGGTCTATATGAAATCCTATCTGAAGACAATCTTTTCCTTGATTAGAAATTAGAAAATATTAACATGTTAAAATGTTAGAATTTTTTTTTTAAATTCTGATTTGCAGACAGAAAAGCAGCTCACCGTAAAACAACTTTTTGGTGACAAAGTCTATGTTCTATTAGAAACAGATTCACAGGTGCATAATATGGGTATTTTATCGTAGTTATTTCAAAGCCCTTAATCTTAATGTAGAAACTCTTCTGATAATAGATGCCAGCACTGCTTTAGTAACACAGTTCACTTTGGGGCAATGCAAATACATTTTTCGAACTGAGTCACAGCAGCAAAACATTAAAGCTTCATCACTTAACATACTTAGCAAATACAGCGATCCACAAAACTTCATCATTCAACTACAATCACAAAATTCACCAAGCAGTATTAAATTTAAAGCTAATATTCATGGTTCAGGAAACTAGGTCTTTTTTTCAGAAAGACTAGCATTTTGGGGGAGTACCGCTACAAGTATAGCAGGCAACTGCTGTATTTGCTAGCAGAGGCAAAGTGCTATGCTAGACATACCTGGCATAGCTCCTCTACTGTATAAAAACAAATTAAGAAAAGCTGGCAACTGTAAGATCAGCATTTTAGTTCCAAAGCGCAGATTTAGGCAGCAGCAGACTGAGGCTGATACCTGCTTTGTCTTAGTAATAAAGGCTTCCTTTTAGTATATATATTTTAAAAAGGAGTTATTTTCCACTGTAAAAGTCAGCAGGTCTTTCTGGGAGAAAGAGAGAGGTTACAGCATAGCACCCAAATAAACAAATTTTAATACTGTTATGGAAAACTACCTGTTTTTCCGAACATCAGTTTCTTTACCTCTAAAATAAGGATAATCACAGCTGTTTAGAAAAAGAAAAGTTGATTATTGAATATTTTACAGCAGTTCTTTGTAACAGAACGTGACTTGTCCAAGCAATGCTGTTACTTGGAGAAGCAGTCACATTCCTCTCAAGCAGCTGGAAAAGTTCCTGTCTGCCACAAAATAAAGACCAAGTTTGAATCCTCTCCAATATTACCAGTCTGCAGGATGATCAAGTGGGCAACCCAGCATATAAAGCTAATAATAAGGAATAATATCAGGAGTAATAAAAACTGAAATAAGTAGGACGCACTATGCATGTACTGTATGCTGTATATCCACAAAGAAACTAACAGCTGCTCAATGTAGTACGCAAGCAGACTTAGCTGCAACTGCGTCTTACAAAAGCAGCAGGTCCCCTGAAAGCATACGCAGGAGCAAAACCTTTTTACTCAATAGCTACCAGTCAACTTACATTTTCCTTTCTCAGCAGTTCTCAAACTCATCAACATCTCAACAGAGTGTACTGTATGCCAGAACACCAAAAAGTACAAACCAACGCACATAAAATTCTCATTAGATTTCAATTTGAAATGTAAGCTTCTGAAATTTTGCTTATGGAAGCAACACTCCATGACATATAGCAAAACTGTAAAGAGCTTATATATTAAAAAATTGCTGCCACACTTCCACTTCAGTGGATCACTTTCACATATTAATAATTTTCACAAAGCTTGTTTTCACTGAAATTTGGCATATTGACTCTCAACCTATGGTATAGGGAGTTGTTTTGTATTTTTTAACAAAATATTTAATCAAAATGCACAAGGGTATTTTCAAGAGCTATTTACAATCTTGGAAAGAACACAAAAACATTTGCTAACATAAAAAAATATCACATCAGCAGGAGATGGTAGAATCTTAGAATCCGGCAAGGACACAGAAGTTGCTTATCAGTGCTCAGTGAAAACAGCTTTTGATTTAGTGTGTGACTTTTAATTATATAATCATCCTCGCTGACAAAATTAATATATGCCCATTTAAGCAAGTGAGAAACTTCAGTGCAGTGTTGGGATACTGACACTGGTCAGACTGTATTCTGGCTTGCCTTCCTCCTGAGCTGTCCTTTCTCTACCTGTACATGCAAACGCACCTTCGCAAACACTACCAGCCAAACCACCTCCAGCATGAGAATACCCAGCTGCCTTCCAGAATCACAGAATGGTCAGGGTTGGAAGGGACCTCTGCAGATGATCTAGTCCAACCCCCCTGCCAGAGCAGGGTCACCTACAGCAGGTTGCACAAGATGGCATCCAGGCGGGTTTTGAATGTCTCCAGAGTGGGAGACTCCACAGCCTCTCTGGGCAGCCTAGACATACCTGGCATAGCTCCTCTACTGTATAAAAACAAATGAAGAAAAGCTGGCAACTGTAAGATCAGCATTTTAGTTCCAAAGCGCAGATTTAGGCAGCAGCAGACTGAGGCTGATACCTGCTTTGTCTTAGTAATAAAGGCTTCCTTTTAGTATATATATTTTAAAAAGGAGTTATTTTCCACTGTAAAAGTCAGCAGGTCTTTCTGGGAGAAAGAGAGAGGTTACAGCATAGCACCCAAATAAACAAATTTTAATACTGTTATGGAAAACTACCTGTTTTTCCAAACATCAGTTTCTTTACCTCTAAAATAAGGATAATCGCAGCTGGAGGATGACCTCCCTCGACCTGCTGGCCACATTCTTCTTGATGCACCCCAGCATGCCATTGGTCTTTTTGGCCACCAGGGCATATTGCTGACTCATGGTCGTCCTGTTGACCACTCCCAGGTCCCTTTCCACAAAGCTGCTTTCCAGCAGGTCAGCCCCCAACCTGTACTGATGCACGCGGTTATTCCTTCCCAGATGCAGTACCCTACGCTTGCCCTTGTTGAACTTCGTAAGGTTTCTCTCCACCCAATTCTCCAGCCTGTCCAGGTCACACTGAATGGCTGCACATTCTTCTGGTGTGTCAGCCAGCCCTCCCAGTTTTGTGTCATCAGAAAACTTGCTGATGGTACACTCTGTCCCTTCATCCATGTCATTGATGAATATATTGTACAGGATTGGACCCAGTACTGACCCCTGAGGGACACCACTTGTTACAGACCTCCAACTAGACTCTGTGTCACTAACAACAACTCTCTGAGCTCTATTTGCCAGCCAGTTTTCAATCCACCGCACTGTCCAAATTCCTATTGCCTTTCTCCTGGATGGCAAACAGTTACAGTTTCAACAATGTTTAACTGTAAGCGTAAAAATACTTTTTTCTTTGTAGGTGCAGGTTTCGAGGATTGGAGGGAAAGAAGCTGCCTGGGGCAACTCATTAATTATGTCTGCTTTGAGAAACAAGTCTGTCCTTGAAGTCGCTATTGTAGCAGCAAATCCATACTTGTTCACATGTTCCACTAAATCATAGCGACAATGCAGCCACTTTTGACATCTGCTTAGTGCCACTGAAACCAAATTTCAATGTCTTAACTGAAAGGCCAGTTCATGTCTTTTTTTTTGTTAATAGCATCTATTATTAATTTCATTTCTGACCTTTTCCAACTTAATAAAACATAGATGCTTTTCGCCTATTATTTTAAATCAACAGAAAATCAAATTAAAGGTTTCTGTAATTTCAAAACCTAAGCAGAAGGAACCACCACTCTAACAGATGAATAAAATGAATAAGAATCCAAAGAGAATAAATACACACATTGGGCAAGTGCATTAGTTGTTGACTTACTATTTCTTTACTCTGCTCTTTGCAATTTATTTCTTGGATCCTCTCCAAAATGGCCTTCTCAGAAGGTTTAACTGTTGCAGATCCACAACTGAGTAGGGTAGCAATTTGTTCTTTAAAAGCCACTAAAGAGCTCTGAGCAGTCCTGGCCTCTTCTCTGCTGCTCTTCAAGCTTCCATCCAGCTCACTGGAAGATTTCTTCAGATTGTGCAGTTCCCAATTTGAGGCGTCCAAAGCTTTCTGGGTAGCAGTCAGTTTATCTTGGAGGTTTCTGATCTCCTTCTCCAAACTTTGTCTTCCTATTGTAGCGCTGTCAAGATCCTAAAATACATCAAAGATTAAAGCTGGTTTTAAAGGTTTCTTATAACCCCTCCCCTCCACACCCAAAGCAGGGAATAACTCAGAAGCCGGTACTGCAGACAGAGAAATTAGTATCCTTATTGCTCACATGGGCGCAACATCAGGGCTTCATAGGAGAACTCCCACTGAAATTGATGAAAGCCCAAAGCCTGCTGTAATAGACTAAGCTCTTGCAGTGGCCTGCAAGAAGTAATACATGAATAAAATTTGCAGGTAAACAAAAAACAATTTTTTATTGTAAAACTATTGCTATCTTATTTTTTCATTCGGATAACCTGGACTTAGAAAACAAATGGTGAACAAGATGTAACACAAATAAAGGAGGGAAAAGAGTGGAGTGGAATGGAATGGAATGGAATGGAATGGAATGGAATGGAATGGAATGGAATGGAATTATTTCAGTTGGAAGGGACCTACAATGATCATCTAGTTCAATGCCTAACGAATTCAGGGTTGACAAAAAGAATACACACAAACTCTTTGAATATAGTGTTACACGCAAAATTAGAGGTGATGTCTGAGATCATCTTACCTGAATGTGACAAAAATTCCTGAGATTATTTATACACAGAAATGAAGAGTGAGGGGTCAAACAAAAATAGATGATGATGTTAAGACAGCACAAAAGAAGGTGCAAATGCTCAAATACCAATTTCACCTCAAAGAAGAAAGATTGTGAAACATTTGTAAAAATTTTCAAAAAGGATGATATTCATCTTCTAAAGAAAGCAAAATCCCTATTACCATAAGTTCAGATTTGCCTGAGGAACAGAAGAAAGTCAATGAAGAACTACATGCACTTCCACAGAGCCTACAACTGCCCCCATCTGCTGCTCAGCTGTCGGCGTGCAGAAGCATGACTGGGGAAGGACTAATGGGATGGCAGTTCTATATATAGAAGGCTAACTGGTGAATAGCCCATAGGACTTATTGCTTAAGACATCCTCCGATCTTTGGCATTTTGTCATGGTTCTCATTCAGCCCCTGATACCCATGACCCTTTCTATCTACGCCCAGAGCTTTTAAAAGTTCTTTTCTCTTTACGTTCTGATGAGCCAAGACTTGGTTTGGAAAGAAGAAAAAATAGGCAGTACATATATCAGTTGTACATAAAATATTGACCCAACAGGGAGAGCAGACAAACAGAACTGTGTATCCTGACCCACGATGCAAAAGCAAATGATGATCAAAAAATGAAAGAAAAATAACCCATCTAAACATAAAGAAAAAACCACCTCTCATTCAGTCAGCTTGCAAAACTCTTTCCTTTACCCACAAAACCAATATTGAGTATTACACATTCATATACAAGAATAAAATGTGCAGTGAGACCAACTAAAAGACTAAATTTTCAGTTTTCAGGGTATTATCTGATTAATAGAAACAAATGGGAAAGAATATCACTTCACACAAGACAAAAAATTATGCCAAAGGATGGCATATTTATAGAGAGTGATTAAATTTCTCTGGAAGTTTCAGTTATTTAGTACAGGCTCAGTAAGTGAATTGATATGAACTAAGATTGTGTACACTGGAATGAAAGAATTGTTCCTGGAGCAGCTGTGAATATGGTGACCACTCAGGGGTCTCTCAGAGTCTACATGTGCTTGCTGTGTAGCATAGTAAGTCATTTGTATTAATGGAATACGTGCCAATCAATTAGTAAATCTGGGAGTATTTATGCAGATCAGGAGTGAGGATGGACAAAAATGGAGTTTGGGAGATACGCTTGGAAATAAAATATGAATATACAATACTAAAAATACAAAAATTTTGAAATAGCTTCAAAAAGACAAACATGCAAACACATAAATGAAAACAAACCAAAACAAACCCTGTCATTTAGGAAATTATTTCTTACTACCCCTTTCTAAAGTAATTGTAGAACTCTTTTGGAAACAAATGTTGGCATGATTCCTTGCCATTTTCTCTTTTTTAGTCTAAACAAGTCCTATTAATAGAAAATTCCCACCTGTGCTCAGAATTACATTATGGTAATTACAGCAAAGAATAAAGAGTGGTTTATTTCAATTACAGTTTTCAGCAGCGTGTATTTTTCCTTTCAGAAAGGCACTGCGAAAGTAGTTTGCCAGTACCAGGGAGCTTACCTAATTACAATCTTGTTTCAAATTGTGAACATCTGCAAACAAACACAGCTGAATCAAAAGATCAAGGTATAAAATAAGGAACTGCAAGCCTATTGATGCCCAAACATTTAAAAACAAAAACAAAAACAAAAACCAAAACCAAGCAATTTACAGAATGAAAAGCCATAAAATTCAAAACACTAAAATTTTGAACAATCCTCCTTGAAACCTCCCTTGAATGGAGAGCATCTACACTGGCTAGCTTCATCAAGGTCAACCTGAACGTTGAACAGTATCCAGAAATTTAGGGACTGCAACACATAAAGGTGGTATCCCAACTAGAAGCAAACCTCTAAGAGCTTAAGTGATCAGTGCAGGTGGGTAAAACAATTTCCACCCCAGAAGACTGAAAAAATGGAACCACGACATGTTTTCTCTTTGGATCCTCAACATTTATGGCTGACGTCCCATGGCTCTGAATTATACGAAGGTTTTGGTATGCAGCTTGTAGGGTCAAAAAAGCTACCCAACACTGACACACAGCGAATTTCAAAACCAGGAACAATTATGGAAATTGATGTTCAAAGAAAACAGAATTAGACATTAGGTGGATTTACCCAGGGTAGACCATGTCAATGATGGGTTGTTAGACACCAGAGATGCAGCAGATGTACCACAGCCATGCTCACCTGCAGATGCAGAAAGCAGAACTAAAGGTTCTTCAACTATCCAAGACCAGAGCAAATGGGCTCACATGGCACAGTGCTGTACTTGAAGCTACCCACTCAGGCTGGGACACAGTCTATCCCACTGCCACCCTACCTGCACTAGACTGGAGAAGATGTCAGAGTACTCAGACCATTGCACAAGACACTGACAAGGCTTCCCTCATGAGAAATCATGGATTCAATATTAGGTCAGCTGCATTCACAGAGAACACGTTCAAGCTGTAACAAGTGGGGGAAATTACTTCTGTCTTTTAAGCAGAGAAGGAGAGACAATCTTTCATAAGGAACAGCTAAAAGAGCTGCATTTAACACTGCAAAACAAAGTGAGGGAGATATGGTCACATTAAAGAGGCAGACAAATGAAAGGGAGTAAATAAGAAGGGATAAGATCTTTTAAGCAATAATACATATTAATACATATCAACACTCTGTTGATCTTAATATCTACAATGCATTTTTTTAAAGCTGTAATAACTCTTCCTTGATACACTGTATTCTTTCATATTTTTCAAGATTTCGACTAGCGTGTCTTATACACATATAAGGTCTGTTCATCTGTCATTTCATCCAATAATCATTTTTATGTAAATGGATACTAGTCAAATTAGTTACTATTTCTGAGGCAGTTTTAAGTGTCAGACTACATACCATAACTAATTAATGTATTTCGACTTTTAATTGCTTTAGAACGTCTGAATGAACACTACCTACTCCAAAGTGATTCAAGTAGTCAAACTCAGTTTTCCAGAGCTTTGAATTACCTCCTCTAGTTCTCCCTCCCTAAAGCAAAACCAAAACAAAACAAATAAACAAAGCAAACAATAAAACCCCATCAGCACAACTGAAGCAGATTCAGAGAAAATACAACAGGTCCACATCCCAAAAGCGCTGTAGCATTTTATTATGATTGTAAGTGAACACAAATTTAATTGCTCATTTACCTAAGCATGCAGTGCAAAAATCTTTACTTTCATCTAATCCAACAGATTAAAACAGGCTGTGATAATGTTTTTTCTGTCATTATTTTGCATGTACTATGCTACAGAAGTATGCCACACCCTATTAAAAAAAACTCTATTGTAGCTTTGCAGAGGAGTTTATGATAATACTGATTTTTATCTCCAGCACCGGTTTTCATCTTAACTTCTAAAGAACAAAAAATAGCAAAGAAGGTACAAAAACTCTCTTTTTGTACTGAAATTTTTGGCCCTAGGAATGGCTATGTTCAATTTTAAACTGTGGAGAAAATTTGTTTTCATTTACATGAGTTTTTAAAATCTGTGGGCTTCCAATACTAAAAAGTATCCAACCACATTTTCTTATCCATTTACATGTTGGAATCAAGCTCAGGTGCTTGCAAGTTTTGCAATGTTTAGTTTCAGAAGCTCTGCAAAGGTCTTCCTGCAAAACACCTGCAGAAGAGAGGATGGTATGAAGGCTTCCCTTTCCACTGAGCCTTCTGAAGAGCTGTGAAGCTTTAATTAATAATCTTTCAGTAATGAGCAGCATTCATATCTGTCTTTCACTGTTCCTACACACGGAGTAGCTCATAAAACAATTTCTCATTGGAAGGGAAATCGAATCATCAGTTGCTGTTCCGGTTAAATGGAGAGGTTTCCCCACAGGCTCCACATAGACCACAGCCACCCAACCACACAGTCTGTATAACCCAACAGCCCCGTGGACAAACTATGTGGACATACTCCTCCTGAACCCCATTAACTATCTCAGCTATGGCTTAAGCAATAGGCAGCTGCACCAAAGATGTTAGAGGAACTCATTCTCTCCTGATTCAATGCAAACTGTTGTAAATTCTTTCAAAGAAGAGGTTATCAACTAGGCAAGCCCCTATAGCTCTTCCTTAATTAGTTATCCATCAAAATTACAATGATATTTAAGTTCTGTTATTAAAATGTATTGATTGTGCACACTGCATGCAATTTTTTTAAATGTCAAACAGAATCACTATTTTCACAGAAAAACTATAAGAGAGGTTATTCTTATGAAAGCTATTTTCATACTTGATATCAGCTTTGCACCTAACATATTCTATGGGAAATCCCAAGCCCACCTAAATTGGCAACAAAAGTTTGACTGAGTTCTGTGGACTGAAGATCCCACTGCTTGATTACAGAAGAAAATGAAAGAAATTCAAATACACTTTTAGTAACAGTGACACTGTCATGCTTACTGTAACGACACTGTTTTTTTCTCAGTTTTAAAAATAATTAGAACTTTAAAATATATTAAGTTCAATTAGGAATTTATGGAAACATAAAAAAGATTTGCTACTGGAAAAGCAAAAAACTTAGCAGAGAAACAAAATGCAAGCTTTTCACTTCCAATGAGATAAAGAGAAATACAACTCTGTAAGAGGGTGGACACAGACTTGAAAACTCATGAGACTGCTGAGGCTCTGCCCAGAGAGTTCAGACTTTTAACAGAAACAGACACCCAGAGACAGTGTCCAGAGCCCTACCTGAACATTGGCAATATAGCCGTTCCATGTACAGAACTGGAGGAATTACTGATTACTTTTGGTCAAAATTTGCTAATAATGACAGGGCCATTTTCTAAAGGGCTTTCATGAGATTATATGTGAAATGTTCATACTGTATCATATAGTAGCAGCACCATCTGTTAACATGGAGATGCAGACTTTGAATCACAAAGTCCCACAGTGATGGAAGCTGAGAGGATGTGTGGCCAAAAGTATTTCTGCGGGTTTGCCCACACACCACCTACTGGCCACTCAGGCAGCCCAGATAACAGTTATTTGGCCTGACGTAGCAGATTCCTACATAATTTCTGTCCTTCACCAGCATCTACCGCTCTAGATCACCTATCACAACCACAAGTCCATCTCCTCCCTTTGATTTCTTGGAGCAGCCATGTGTTAACCAATGCCCTTCTTACCCGTCCAGAGGAAAGTTTGGGCTTTTGGGCTTTCACCCGTTTCGAAGAGCAGAGTATTTAGGTTAAATAATTTGAGAGGGTTTTTAGACCATAGAAGGATATTTGAATTTATATCATAATCCCTTATTGGATGTGAGGGGAAACACAGTGCCAAAGGATGAGGAAAAGGCTGAAGTACCTAATGCCCTCTCTGGCTTAGTCTTTAATAGTAAGGCCAGTTGTTCTCGGGGTACCCGGTCCCCTGAGCTGGCAGACAGGGACAGGGAGCAGAATGAAGCCCACATAATCCAAGGGGAAATGGTTAGTGACCTGCTACACCACTTAGACACACACATGTCTATGGGGCCAGATGGAATACACCCAAGGGTACTGAGGGAGCTGGTGGAACTGCTCACCAAGCCACTTTCCATCATTTATCAGCAGTCCTGGCTAACTGGGGAGGTCCCAGTTCACTGGAGGTTGGCAAATGTGACGCCCTTCCACAAAAAGGGCCAGAAGGAGGATCCAGGGAACTACAAGTCTGTCAGTCCAGCATCGGTGCCAGGAAAGGTTATGGAGCAGATCATCTTGAGTGCCATTATGCAGCACATACAGGACAACCAGGCAATCAGACCCAGTCAGCATGGGTTTACGAAAGGCACATCCTAGTTCACTAACCTGGTCTCCTTCTATGACAAGGTGACCCACTTAGTGGATGAGGAAAAGGCTGTGCATATTTTTTACCTAGACTTTAGTAAAGCCTTTGACACCATTTTCCACAGCATTCTCCTGGAGAAACTGGCTGTTCATGACTTGGATGGGTGTACTCTTCGCTGGGTAAAAGACTGGCTGGATGGCCAGGCCCAAAGAGTAGTGATGAATGGAGATAAATCCAATTGGTGGCCGGTCACAAGTGGTGTTCCCCAAGGCTCAGTATTGGGGCCAGTTCCGTTTAATGAGGGTATGGAGTGCACCCTCAGTAAGTTCGCAGACAACACCAAGTTGGGTGGGAGTGTTGATCTGCTTGATCAACAAGGAGGGCTTTACAGAGGGATCTGGACAGGCTGGATAGGTGGACTGAGGCCAATGGTATGACGTTCAAGAAGGCCAAGTGCTGGGTCCTGCACTTGGGCCACAAAAAACCCATGCAGTGCTACAGGCTTGGGGAGGAGTCGCTGGAAAGCTGCCCGGCAGAAAAGGACCTGGGGGTGTTGGCCAACAGCTGGCTGAATATGAGCCAGCAGCGTGCCCAGGTGGCCAAGAAGGCAAATGGCATCCTGGCCTGTATCAGGAATAGTGTGGCGAGCAGGACTAGGGAAATGATTGCCCAACCGTACTTGGCACTGGTGAGGCTGCACCTTGAATACTGCGTTCAGTTTTGGGTCCCTCACTACAAGAAAGACATTGAGGTATTGGAGAGTGTCCAGAGAAGGGCAATGAAGCTGGTGAGGGGTCTAGAGCACAAGTCTTATGAGGACCAGCTGAGGGAACTGGGGTTGTTTAGTCTAGAGAAACAAAGGCTGAGCGGAGACCTTATTGCTCTCTATAACTACCTGAAAGGAGGTTGTAGCGAGGTGGGTGTTGGTCTCTTTTTCCCAAATAACAAGTAATAGGATGAAAGGAAACAACCTCAAGTTGCACCAAGGGAGGTTTAGATTGGATGTTAGGAAATATTTCTTCACTGAAAGGATTGTCAAGCACTAGAACAGGCTGCCCAGGGAATTGGTTGAGTCACCATCCCTGGAGGTATTTAAAAGATGCGTAGATGTGGCATTTCGGGACATGGTTTAGTGGTGGACTTGGCAGTGCTAGGTTAACGGTTAAAGGTCATTCCTACCTAAATGATTCTATGACTCTTTTAACACTGGCACCTCAATCAACAACAGGGTCTCAATATACTAATGCAATTATACATACATATAAAAGAAACCACATTACCTTAACAGGAATACTAAAGTATAAAAGAGAATGCAGGTATCCAGATGAATTCTTACACCAGCAGCACCAGTTACGACTGTTATACCACAAAGACTGTAAACTAGCTTGCTCTTATCTCCTGTCTTTTCTGATGATTCAACCTGAAGATATATGTGATGCCTGCTGAAATATGTCCTTAATATGTATTTTCTTAATGACATCTTATGAAGTAAAAAAATCCAGGTTCTAACTCAGAAACTCATTACTTTATTTATCTATTGGGACAAGAAATGCCCAAAGTCATTTGGTTGTGGTTGTGTATTTGGGTATATTCAAAATGTAGGCATGTTTCTCAAGTTTAATGAATTTCCTTAAATAATAAGTTTAGATTTTAATTAACTATGTTTTCATACAATCAATTGATTTTAATAAATTTATACTGATTAGATGATACTTAGATACATTTTATTCATTAATAACATCATTTAATACAAGTCAGTATTGAATACTGAAGAGTATTTTCTTGGTTAATTTTGCATCAGTGGTACTTACAGATATATTTGTATTAACTAAAATTGCTTGATTATATTTCAAAAATGTTATTTAAAGACATTGCATGGTGCGTATATTTGCAAAACAGATGTTTAAATTAACAATTCAGAGGGAATCACAAACATTTCCAGGTTGAATCATTAATGAAGACATTAAACAGAACAAGTCAGTTTACCAGTTCTTGTGATTCATCAATGGCAATGCTGTATGAAAGGCAAATTCATCTCAAACAAGAATAATATAGGCAACTTTTTCTATACCTTAAATAAATACTGTACAGGAATTTATTAAATACAAGAAAGAATCTTGGTTAGAGCAAATAAGACTTTTTTTAAGGACCTATAGACACTCTCAAAGAATGTTATAATTCTGCAATTATGATTATCATAACTAATCACTGTCTGGACATACAGAAAGAAAGAACAGGTATTCTGATTCTCAGTCTAGAAATCTGGGCAGCATTTAAAAGTTATTTTCCATCAAATGCTCATTTGATATCCAGCACTGCCAAAATAAAGGTATGCACAATGTTCACACAATCCCAGAAGCAAACTCTTGCAATATTCAGTCAGAAATGTGAGAATTTCAGATTTCTAAAAGAAAAGTAATACATTACAACAAAAACAGCTTGGTGGCTTGCTTTTGTTACTTATATTAATTTCGAGACTGCATTAGTTTCTGTTGTTCGCTGTTTGTTATTGTGATGCAACGAGGCTGAGAAGGGAACATATAAAATTATCATTCACTTGCTAATGCTCCTCAAATGAAAACCAGCTAACTGCAACAAATACTCAAGCATCAAATATACTAAAGAACATTCTGAATTACTGTCACGTATTAACCTTAAAACGTAACCAACTGGCTTTCATTTTCTTCATCGAGAATTTCAGACTCTACAGTCTGTTTAACTGATCATTAGATAGCTGCCTCCTCCTGGGACATAAAGAAAGGCACCCAGTCAAGAGAGGGAGTTCACAGAAATCCCAGTGAGCAGGAGTCAAGAACTACCTGTCAAGAAAAACTGACAATGATTCAGAGAGCTGGCAGGGAACAGTGCGGTGGCTGAGGCTTGCTGGAGAAGACTGACAAAACAGTGTGATGGCCTCTGTACATTTAGGAAGAATTTTGAGAGAAAACTGGAAGAAACAGGCCGCCATCTCAACCTATAATACAGAAGATGGCCAATATGTTTGGCCCTGGGAACTTCAGGCAAACACAGGCAGGAGTCACTTGTATTCAATCTGTGCTGGGTAAATTCCGTTACAGGAAATTCCATTAATTAAAGCTCAGAAAACAGTCCAGGAAGATGTCACCATGTGTGCATGTCTTCTGACACAGGAACAGTATGGATTTCTGCTTTTTGCCTTCACAGGGGAACATGTCACATGTGCAACTCTCTTCATGGCCTTAAACTGTGCAGCAAAGTATACGACAAAGTCAAACCGACTTTATACCACTGATGTCCTTCCTGTAACCTAATAAGACACCCATGAGGGGAACAGGGGATGCCATACATCCTCCTTTAGATAAGTGGATTTAAAGCATTTTTGGGTTTTACTTATTTTTTCAACACTGAATTTCTTAATAAGCTTTTGTGAACACAAAACCTTCTCAACAGATTTACTCAGTATGTGCAAATTTAAGTAGCTAGACTGAAACAGCACTGGAGGAATCCGCAGCATCTAGATAAGCAATGATGGCACACACTTCATTTGAGAGGCAATGCTAATAATTTAGCAAGACATTTCTGCAAAATGGATTAAATAAATTATGTATTTGGCATATGCACAATAATTATAGGAAAATATTTTTCATACAACTAGCTCAACTTTGGAAATGTTTTAGCAGTCAGAGCAAACTTGCAAAACAAGTCACAAATGAAGCCTTCATCTTGGTCTAAAACAGCTCCTGATTCTGGCTTACTTAGCGAGAAAACGACTCCTCTCACTCATATACCTGTGTTTAAAGTCAAGTACGAGAACAAAATGTTTGCAAAAAAGACATGCTAAAGTTTTTGGTGCAGGTTCTCTCTCAGTCCCATTTGAGCCTGAGAAAATTTTACACAGGTTGGTAAGAAGTATTTTCAGCAGTAAGTAAAATTTATGACCCTTGTGGTACTTAGCATTTATCTTTCCCACAACAAATTCTTTCTTCTCCAGAGCAACACTGTCAGCTATTTGTCATCTCCTAAGTATCTTCCCTACAACAAAATCAGAACACTATATCCTTTAAATTGTATGATGGTGGTCTTCTGTTCAGGAAAAAAGTAATGCCAGGGGAGTAGGGACAATGTAATTTTACATTTGAAAACTTACTTTCACAAGGTTGCCTTTACGTTAAAAAATTCCACAAACTCAGTCACATACAACTCAGCTACATATTTGGCAGTCTAAGTTTCTTCTCTTATTTTCTTAAGTTCTGGCCATCAGCTTTAACCACCCTGCTCTAGTACCTGCAGGAAATTTTCATTATGGTTTTAGCAAACTGCTCCCTTTACACAGTTATCACTCAAAGTACAAAGTAATAAGGAAAACTGCTACAGCTCACTTTGTTCGTCCATCCTTTGCAACGTACAAAAACTCCTAATGGGAGGTCTCCTGGAGCAATTAAATCCTTAAATCACAGCCTTTTCCCTTCTAAATCATACCTAGGTGACTTTGGTGAATATTTGACTTACAACTTAACTCACATTTCTCATTTCAGCATCGTTCCTGCTGCACAGATTTCCTCTATGGGTTCCTCACAGCAAAACAGTGTTTCCCTGCAAGAGCCATCCTTCTGCCTACAACTTTTTGGGTATGAGGCAACTGAGTATTTACAGTTATGAAATACAAGTTTATAATGCAGTGAAACAAGATCTGCAGTGTCTGGAAGACAAGTCACTTTACTTACAGTTCCTTAAGAGAAAGAATAAAATAGTGTCCTATCAATTCCTTTCAATTTCTCATTAGAATTTTTAAAGGAACTCAGTAGAAGAATCCTCAGAAAACTTGCAATATCACATAAATATTATTTAAAAGAGCATTTTTTCATTGTTCCATGCTTGTACCTCAGATATACTCCTTAACTCTATGACCATCTGTTTATTTACATGTTTGTGCAAGCACAGCAAAGGCTACAACAATATGAAGGAAGCAAAGCCATAAATTTACAAGCACCATCGGAAGACATCAAATCTAAGTCAGATCTACTGTACACAATATTATTGTTTAATCTCCATACATTCTGAAGCTTTCAAAGAGTTGAGAATAACCTTAGGAAAATGCTTTTTTTAGGAAAGACCCTAATCATCAGAAGTCTTTCAGAAGCATTTTTTCCTCCTACAACTCTTACTGAAAATTATTTTGAAAACTAGACAAACATACATGTCATGCAATTATGTACCTCACTAAGTTTTTCCATGTCTTGATAGTATCCTGCTGCCTTTTTCTGCTC
Organism: Charadrius vociferus; assembly: GCF_000708025.1. Lineage (NCBI taxonomy): Eukaryota > Metazoa > Chordata > Aves > Charadriiformes > Charadriidae > Charadrius > Charadrius vociferus. The sequence continues at coordinate 690,185 of NW_009648157.1, read as the reverse complement.
CTTGGTCACTTCTGAAACAAGCCTCATGATAGTTTCTCTACTAGCTTTGGACTCCATCTCATGGACATTGATAGCTTCTTGAAGAGCAGCAACCTGGTCTTTCAGTGTCATATTTTCTTTACATATTTCAGAGATCTAGAGAAATCATTCAAATATTAGTACCTTTTTAAAAGCACTTAACAATGACATATATTCACCCCAGTATAGCTGCTCCTAATCATCCCAATAAAGACATGGTGTTTCTGGTGATCCCTAGGTCAGATTTATAATTGCATTCTACTACTCCTTTCTAAAAAGAGCAGAAAGACAACTAAAATGAGAACCATATTCCCACCAGAAACCCACACCTTAGTGTAATGGGCTTCAGATTTACCCCCACACAATCTCTATGATGTGTTAAACAGGTGGAGAGCTACTGTGGCTGCATATCTGCGCTTGACATGAAGCAGGTCAGAAAATGAAAACAGATCATATAGCTCACTTCATGTGAAAAGCAGACCATTTCAGTTTGGCTTGTTAAGATTTATGCCTTTCATTTGGAACGAGAAACTGAAAGCTGCATTTTATGCTTGAAACTTTTTAGGCGTGGGGAGAATTGAGTTAGTAAAAGCTATTTCTTAAGCATATTCAAGGGCAGGGTCAAATACCTGGTGGGCTGCTGTTCTAAGCAGCCGACACCTTGGAAAAAGGAGTCATTTCCAGGAGGATTCTAGGGCTGTTTCAATATGTTACACTATTTCCAAGAAGTGGAATAGATGAATGTGGGCACTTCAAAGAGTGCATAAGGCAAAATGTACCCTGACTCCTACTGGCAAGACATTTGTTAAGACTAAGCCAGATCAATTCTGTCTTAAATAAAACCATAATGTGGAAAAGAAGCTAAACAGACGTGCCATGACCCCAAACAGAAAAATGAGTTGCTACGTTTTCCTAATGCACACAGTTTTCAGCACAAATTAGATTTCCCAACTAGATTTATTACTACATTATTAAAACAAGAAGTCAACATATACTTTTTTTAAACTCCAGTTATTTCCTTAACTTAAAGCATGTAAGAGTTATAGCTTAATATAAACATCTTTGCCTCTAATGACAACTAGCCAAGTTTTGTCAGAGTATGTATTATAATTTCAATGTGCATGTAATATGAGGGCAAGTACTTTAAGAAATCACTGTGATACGTACCTAGATAATCTTAATTTATGAAGTATTCCTTAGAGCCAGAACTCTTATAATAATAATATAATGAAACAGAATTCCCTAAAATACCTAGTATGCTCTCAAGTGAAGAAAAATAGGGATAGCAAAGACTAGACAGAACATGAGAAAAATGCATGAAATTAGGATAAAATGCCCTTCAGCAGCATCAATAAAGGTTAAAAAAGTATACAAACAATTTTTCTTTCCTAAATGTAAGTTTAGTTTTTGGAACTTCAGAAGTATTCTGAAGGGAAATAATGAAGTTTTATGATTAAGTCTCAAAAACATCACACAGTTATTTACAGCATTTTGTTACAGGGCATAGTTAAGGTTGTTTTAGGGTATCCCATTTCAGATGCTTTTCTTTGATGGTATGTCAGCTGAGATAACTGTTAAGATCTAGCGGTAGAGTTTACACGTCACCTAGTGACTCCCAGTGTTATTGTTTTCAGGAAAACTTTCAACCAACTCTCTAATCAGGGCTGTACTTGGGAACTACAGGCTGATAAAATATTTATGCAGGTACAAGGAGACCGAGTTCACTGAGGTTTACTAGTGTTCAGCACCTTTGAAAATCAGCCTAATATGAAAAAAAACTGTCCTAAATGACAGCACTGTCGGTAAATCATTATTTATCACCAAGACTCCTGTCTTCATCATTTGCTTTATTTCTTTGACAACCAAATATTCTTCTATTTAATCACTATACAGAGACTCTTGCCTACACATAATCACCTTTGACATTATATGTTCCTGTGGTTTCTCTTTTTCTGTGATGTCTGTGTCCAAGAATCCAGAAAGCTGTGTAAGGAGCTCTTCATACTTTCTGCTGATTTTAGAAGCTTGAGTCACGTTTTCTTCACACTCATTCAAATATTTACTAATCAGACAGAAAAAAAAAACAGCATATCAGGATGAATGTTCTCTGAAACTGAATTCTAGGCAAAAGACATTATCCCAAGATTATTGCTAGCTTCTGCATGCCACAAAATGAATTTTAAAAGTTACATATCGTTCTCTGTATCTGTTATTTAATACGCGTAACTTTTGTTGTTGCCTTATGTGTAAACATTTCTTCATCTTTGCTTTTGACAAGCACTTCAAAGAATCTTCTATGATCCCAACCTCATTCTCAGCACAAAATTTCAATAAAACACAAGAACCAGGTGACATCAATAAACAGTGCCCTCAAGATACTAGAAATGGAGGACGCAAGCAAAAGCTTAGAAAAAGTAAAGGGGAAGAGAGTGCTCAAATTATAGTAAAATATGCTAAAAGCACTTCACATCCCCTCTCTAACGAAGCTGACTGCTGATAAACAAACTCCAGGGTACGAGAAGACCCTCTGGACTAATGGAAGTGTAGGACATTCAGAGTACCTGCAAAGGGAAGTTTACTACCAGAAGCAAACAGAGATGGGAGACATGACTTTGCTGTACAGAGTCTTCTGCAGCGTAACACTACCCATGAAAGGAATTGGATAAAAAAGAAAATATCAAGGGACTAACACAAAAGTATGAAAAAAAGGCAGCTTTTTGACACCAATTTCATAACTCTCAAAAGGTGCCTATCATGCAGATACATATCCCACATGAAACATCTGCTATCAGCCTTAACAGCAGGTATCAGTCTGTAAATGCTCTGTAAGAACGAACAACCAAATAACAGAGGGGTCAGTTTAACTCATTGGCATAAATGTGGTTACATGCCTCCTGTTGCCAGGGACAATGACAAGTCCAGCAAACAAGTATTGCCACAATCTGCACAGGTAGCAAACGTATAGACTCAAATCTCGCTCACAATGCTGCAACACTGAGCAGCACATCTGAAAAACTACAAAGAAAGAGATTAACAAAAAAAGTCAACCAAACAAAGCTCAAATGGCCACTAGGGTAATCCAAATATCAACTCCAACACCTCTCAGGTAACACCCATGAAAGAGGTACTCAGTGGTATAGCACAAGAAAAAACTATTGAGCTTCCAGTTGAGAAACAAGGTACTTTCTAAAGCAAGTTCTTCACAAAGATTTGAACACTAGAATAAAATGAGACATGAGATATCACCAAACAGCTGTCTAGAGCAAATATTTTACTGTAACTCATTTGCTTATCAGAGCATAGCACTATCCTGTTCTCAAGGTGGGCATCCTAGTAACTTCTGGACTCCTTCTTTTCCATTTCTGATTTCTTCCTCTCTAGGTCAGCAATCAAACAGGCAACAGAGCATCACTCCATAATCAAAAAGCAGCACAAGACTCCTATAGGAAACACACAGTGAGTGCCAACATAGTACATTAAATGGTTATAAGTCACTAAGCAAAAGAGACGGTCCATGAAATAAATTAAGATGTTTGTTGCCTTAGGAGAGAGATCAGCACAGTTGTCGTCAATGCTGCAAAGTGGAAGAGAGTGGAAAAATAACAGAGAGGAATGGAAAATATTAATTACTGGTCTGGACAGGACAAGGATATTTCCATGTACTACTGCACAGCATATACCGTGAGCCAAAAGAGCTTTGTCTTCTGCAGCAGGCACTGGCCCTCAGAAGACAAATGCCTCACAGCTCCCTCACCTCCAGGCACTTTCCTTTCCTCAATAGCCCCAGCAAAATGAAGCTGTGAGATGGCCATTAAACTGCTGTCCTGAGGAGGGGTATGTCAGAAGTGAAAAGGTATGAAGCTCCAGACACGCCATACATGCATACCTATATATTAGAATATTGTATGAGATTGACCATCAACTCAGCAAACTGTTCTGTGGCTCTGAAAAATCAAGGCATACCACACACAGAACCATGCCTGCTTCTAAAAATAAACAATCTGAAGTACAGAGCATGTACTTGACAACTCTACAAATAACCTAATTACCTCCAGTAGGGCCACAAAGGTGTGAGCACCTAGAAAATATCCAATCAGGTACAAAAAAGTAGAATGCAGCTCTTTCACAGTTTTGCTAGCTCTTCAGAACTAATGAGCAAAGAGAAGGGGAGGAAAAGGAAAAAAAAAAAGCTTTTCACAGTTCAGGCTCTAAAAATATCTCGGCAATAGAGCTGTTGAGTAGAAAAGCAACATTTTCAATAGGAGAGATGTACATCTTGGAAACCAACCACAGAATTCATTAAACATTTGTTACTATATTCCTAGGTATAGAATGTAAATGTGCATTTCATGCCTACTGGCTTGCTCTTCCCTTTTGTTAGCAGTTTTCAGTGAAAATCTTTCTTGAATACCTAATTAGGACTAGTCATGTGCCATGTACTACCAAGGTGGCCAGGCTAAGCAACTAAAGTTCAGTAAATCAACAGATTGACTAGTATTAAGTAGCACATGTAACCACTAGCTGAGGATGAGAAAAAACTTTGAAAGCATACACTGTAGATTCATGACCAGTCCAACATGTTTCTTCCTTCCAAAAGAGCAGACTCACCCTCCATTTGTCCCTTCCCTTTTGCCAGCACTCCAGTGGTACACTCCAGGTGCACAGCAAACTGGGCCTGGGATTGTTAGAGCTGAAAATTAAGCTTTTTATTTTGCTCACTTCTCTCTTGGAGCAGCTCCCTGGTCCCAATCACCGTGTAGCAACATAAACAGAGGTGTGGACACAAGTGTGATGGGCAAAACAGAGCAGCCAGGACCGTACTGAGAGTGACAGCACAGATTTGTGCCATATAAAATTGATCACATCACTGTAACAATATGCTAGTAAGATACGCAGTATTTTGGCAGCCTTCTCCCAGTGAGTCAAGTAAACAGGATAGGAGGTTTTTCTTCTTTTTTTTCTTCCTTTATTTTCCCCAGAAGTAGCATTTTAAAAAATCTTAACAACCATTATCTCAGAGACTCTGATGTTTTCTATGTTGCTAGGATGCATAATACACGTCTTGGCTTAACTATTTCCTCACTTATATTGGGATCATATCTAAAATGTTTGGCAATTGACATCAGCACTCTCTAGGCAGAGCTTTTGGCAAATCAGCTGGTAATAGACAAGTGCACAGCAATGGATTTCTCTATATTTTAAAATAACTTGATTATCCACTGCTACCGCACAAAGCCTGGAGGAGCTGTGCAAAATACTTATTTGGGAAATACAGACATCTGGTGAACACTCACCTTGCTTTTAACTAGACAGTATTGACAGAGACATGGATATTAGCCTTGTAATGGTGGAAAAAAATCCATTATAAAAGTCTGTAAGATTTCTATTAATTTACTGTGACTGACACTGATTTTGGAATTTTAAAGTTCAGAATATTTTCACACCAGTCAGTTTTATTTGTGATCAACACCGGTATTGGTCTCCATCCTACAGACCTGAAACATTAGAAGTTATGCAGAACTGACAAATCGGTGCTCTGACACACTAAGAACAGTAAAGTTAAGGCAGCATATCAAGTTACAGGTAAATGTCTGTAAAAGATGCCACATGATAAGGATAGACCAGGGCACTAGACCATAGTTGCAGGTACTGCTCATCACTAGCATGCTATGAAAGGCACAAAGTTTGCCTCAGTGCCATACGTGGAAACATCTGAATGAGGAAACCATATGAATTTTTTCTACTGCGCTCAGACAAACAGCCCTCTGTGCTCATTTTTTTTAAATAATGAGGTTACACCAAGCTGACTCATATCATCATTTCTCCTCCAAAGCAGAAAACTCTAAAAACCCCATTCATGGGCTAACAACTCAAATCAAAATTCAAATTCCAATACCTTCCACACACTTAGGTACAACAGTTGTGCAAGGCATTGTAACAGAATTTAGACCTGCAGTAAAGTCTGTCCACCAGCATATTTTTCTACGTTGACAACTGCACCATTCTGTCATCCCAAAAAAAAATTGTTTCTCATCTCACATGAATCTTACTTAAGTTTAGCATTTTGCTCACGAAGCTCCTCCTTCAGCTCCCAGTTTTCCTTGAATGCTGCCTGAGCTGTCAGCTCAGCCTGGTTTTTAGAAGTGGCGAGCACACATGCCTCTTCCTCCATCTCCTGAACTCGGGTTTGCAAAGACAGGAGGCGAGACGTCTGTCTAGCATTGTTCTCTTTGTAGCTTTCAGCTTCAGCCTTCAGCTCTTGAAAAGAGGCTTCTTTAGAGACTATTCTGGACCTGAGTTCAAGAAGCTATAGACAGAAAAGGAGAAAGCTCATTAAAAAGGAAGAATAATTTTCCCCAGGCTGAAATACATGACTGCATTACAAGTTTAGTGATGTGACAAGAAACACATTTTGGAACAAAAGACTAAGAGTCTTCTATCAATACAAGACTGAGTGGAGGTACACAACTTTATTTCCATATAACTAGGAAAAAGCTATAGAAGAACGGGGTTTGTAAAACCAAAACCTGCTGTCGTGTAACACAACTTTTCAAGATCATCTCTTACAGGAAGATAAATTTATTTACAAATTCAGAATTTAGGAAAAGCCCATCTTAAGTTCTGCTGTATAACTTGCCTCCCTTATGCATCTGCATTACAATACAGTCATTAACACCACTATTCCCTCCTTTTTGCCTGCTTCCTCCCTGCTGCCAATTCTGCTGCACGACTACATAGATAATCTATAGCAGTGGGGAGTTGTAACAGCAAAGTAACCTGTTCTATGAGAGTGGAGCCTTTTGATGATTTACAGCATACTCTGAGGCAAAGAAAATTTTGGAGAGTTGTGCTGTAGGCAACCTTTTCTCAGTTTATGCAAATAGTTTTTTTTTTGGTCTGATAATCCAACCAAATGTAGCTGGCTTTACACAGAAACAGCAATAGAGCCTTTTAAGAAAGGGTGGGAGGAGGGACACCACTGCCAAATGCCACGGACCTGTTCCAGAGACGATGCTAGAGCTTCCCAACAGTTCATGGAGTTCAGTTTTTTTCTATACTTTCCTCTCTCTTTTAGTTAAAAATACCATTTTCCATTCAACTATTTCTGCTACATGCGTCTCTAAAAGACTGAGCTTGAGGCAGACACACCAGGCACATAAAATTTCAGTGTCTTTTGTTTTGTTAAAAGGAACAAGTAATTTAAAGTGGATTTTTTGAAACAAGATGTGTGAAGGCATATGTCATTTCAACTTTCCTGATAATTCCAATCATAAACAGCAAGATGCAATCGGAAGCATTTATCTCCTACTACATAAAATTAACAGGCAAATAATTAAACCATGTTAACTGCTCTTTATGACATGTGCTGGGGCCTTTAACTTGTGGCAAACATTTTAAGGCAACGATTATTTAAGACATTAAACTGCAGTTCGGGACGTGAAGAAATTTGCGACTCTGTCAGAAGCTTCCAAGTGTGACCAAACCCAAGATACTCTGAGAAATTCCAGGAGGCTGGTGAGCCAACTGAAGGGCAACTGCCTTGCAAAAGAGAGGACCTGTTTCTCCTGCTCCCAGCCACGTACACCTGTCCTCTCCCTCGCACCAGCTCTGGTATTTTTCTGATTCCTCCACAAACAATTAACGCAGCTGACAGAAAAGAATTCACTTTCTGTAGAGGAGGAAGAGGAAGGGGAGCTGGCCATATCACAGAGAAAATGCTAATACTGAGGACTCAGGTAGGAGGATCTCTCTTGCAGCAGCAGGATAGTCTCTGATGAGCTTATGCTTCACCTGCAAGTGCTGGTTTATCAGATGCTTTGGAGCTGACAAAAAGCAGCACTTGATTTTGAGAAAAGCAGCTCTGCTTTTTCCCAGGCTCACGGGCTTCACTTCCATACTCCAACCTTTTCTTTGTACAAGCAGAAGCACTTCTATTGCTATGAAGGTGAAATAAGATTGGGAAACTGATCCGGCTAAAAACAACTCAGAAGGCGAGGCTTTATTTTTCCATTGCATCAGTTCCCCAACAACAAAGTGCCCTGTAAAACTACAAATATATCTGTGCCAACAGAAGGGATGGGGCAGTGTGGGGAAGGAAACAAGCAGCTGAAAGAACAATAGGATTGCTTTGCTTGGCAGCTGGACCAAGCTATGGTAGCTTAAAGTGTTCACAACCTTAAAATTTCTCTGTGGTTCAACTCGCCATCTGCAAAATGTGATATTTTTTCTTCTGTCCATTGTCTTTGTGGTCAGTTCCAATAGCAGAAAAAGCAAGAATAATCCCATATCGTGAGTTTTACAGAGCACTCAGCAGAACAGAGCTCTGACCTCAGCTGGGTCATGAAGGTCTCTTATTAACAAGAGCACGAACAGCTGCTTTCTTGACTATTCTTTCACTTTTGCAAGCACGGTGCTGAAAGAATCTATAAATCAGTCAATCACGCTGGCAATAAAGCCATTCAACATTTCCAGTAATAAATTCTTTCTATGAGAACATGAGATTCCGTATGGCCTTTCAGAATTGAAATGTAAAGTACTGATCCTGGATAGCCATTAAATGTAGAGGAACTCTGCAGCAATTTCAGGATCAACTCGTCAAATTCAAGCTTAGATGATGAACACTCACTCCTGTAGCTCTGACTGGACAGTGTATTAACAATTCATTCTCATACAATATTACATGTTCTTGCTGTTTCCCATATTCATCCTCCACAATTAAAGACGTATTTCATTGATAAAGCCTTCTTTAATGTTCATGTGCTATGCAAGTATATTGCAAAGTACTTTAAAATACGCAATAGAAATACACATTTGTAACATGTACAGATGTTTAAAGTACTAGTTGGATGAATGTTCACAAGTTTCTATTGAACTTTATGTAATCTACAAATATTTATGAAGGTACACACCTACATCTATGTATGTAAAAAAACGTAAGCACTTCACATCTCCTAAAGGCAAATTTTACTCCATTTTAAAACTGACCACTGCCCGCATTGCTGAATTGGATCAAACCAATCTTATTCAGCCATATGTTAAAAAAAATAAGTGTGAAAATAAAGAAACTCTAAAAATTATCCTCTAATCCTCTCTCCTAAGAACTACCATTCCCACAGCAAGGACAGCAGGAAAAGATGTACGTGTGTTCATCAGCCTCTCTAGTTAAAATCAACTTCATTAGCTCAATCACAACTTCACTGGTGATGAAAGCAAAGTAAATTCGGGGAGCTGTAATGCCTGAAGTGGAGGAATAGGTGAGGATGGGCAGTTATATCTTAACTCACTGGCAGCAGGAGGATATCTATCAAAACTTTTATACAACCACAATTTAGAAATATTAACTTTCAGGTTTCATTACAAAAGACTGGATTTAGGTGACAGTAAAAAGCTACACTGCTTCAAATCTTTCAAATGTAAGCTCATAATCAGTTCCTGAATGTAGAAGCAAGCAGAGTAAAAATCTCATGGAAATTATATGTTCCAAGAAACAAAAGTTCTGCAACAAAAGCAAGAAGTTTTGAACTTTCTGAAAACTTTCTATTCTCTGCAGAAAGTGACTGCAGAGAATCCTCAGGTTTGGAGAAGGATTTGGAAGTATTTTTAAATATACCTCTGACTGGGCACAATCATACTTCACTGAAAGTGCTGCAAGTTCACTTTGAGCAGTTTCAGCTGCAGCTCGATAGTGATTCATCTGCTCTCTAGTGACAGGAATATCCGAAAGAATGTGATCATGAGATTCCTGGGAAGACAGCATGAAAACAAAACCATTAGACATCAAATTTCTGAACATTTTTGCTTCAGTGCTTTTTTTAATTAAGATGCTTAAGGGCTTCTATTCCAAATATATTATTCCCAGAGTAACTGATCCTTACTGGAAAACAGGATAAGCAGTCACTTTTCTACCAGTCACCACTTTCATCTGCAAGTTCAGCCAGCAACATCAGTGGTAAAGTATATCAGCATGCAAGATATTCCCTCTCAACAATTCCACAGCCTCCCACTACTTTCAGCTCAGCTTGTTTCCTGCAGTTTCAATGTATTTAGCAATATCCAAAAGGTCCCTCTTCTACAAACTTATCCAGTCACTCCTTCACCCTAGGTAAACTTTAACCCAAAGGGAGGACTTGGGTGCCTTGTGCAAAGTAACACTTCAGGTTTTAGACTTCAGTTACATTGCATGCCCCCTCATTTTCATGTTACAAGAAACTGTGGGGGGAAAAAAAAAAAAAAAAAAGCAATGGGTACCAATGCTCTCTGTGCCACTCATGATTTTGCAGATTTCTATCATGTCTCACCTCCACTGTCTCTCTACCAGGCTGAAAAGTCCATGCCTACTCAGCCACTCCTACTTGCTCCTCAAAGTCAGTTTTTGGCTTGTCCATTTGTGCTTTTACTTCTAATCAGCCAAGGTTAAAGGTCCTTTTGAACTCCTTCACTTGGATATAACTTCAGCTTTCTGAATGATGCTTTCTTGTCCCCAGCAATCACCATACTGACTTCCTTTCACCCTTTTTCAAGCCCTTCTGATAGATGGCAAGCATGAGCTCTGTGCTTCTAGCACAGTCTCCTTCACACCACTTTTACAACTCTTTTAGCTGTGCCTTTCAGATTCTTTATAGTAAGCTTTCTTGTTCTTGTGTGGTTCTACTCTACAATAGAGCAGAAATGAATTGGATTTCTTGTCCTTTGTTACACAAGTTTTTCAATATGAAAATTCAGACCTGAGGTCTTGATAGGAGTTTCATTATACAGAACGTGGTTTTCAATTGGCAGCGACTACAAAATTACAAAATCTTCAGAACAAGACTGTGTTTAGGTGATGCTGGGAGCACACATGGCAGAGGACAAAATATGAGATTTTTATTCCATCAGCTCCCACACAGGACGAATAAAACTGCAATCCTGCATTACAAAATGCAAATCTCCCCCAGCTAATGACTGCTGTTGAAACAAGATATTCCAATGGAGACAGAGACAAGATGTCTTCACTTCATGCTCTTCTACACCAGCATTTGTTTCCAGGCTAAGACAACTTATAAGTTCAGCTCCTAAAATTCTAAATAGAAAAAAACAAAAAACAAACAAACAAAAAAAAACCAAAACAAAACAACAGCTTTCTAAATAGGTGAACATCCAGCAAAATAAATCTCTACCAAGACATGCACACAGAAATCCCTAGGGAATAAGGCAAAACTACTAGCTTGGACTGTAGCAGAAGATAAATTACCTCGGATTAGTTTCTAGAATATTGTCAACTCTTTTCTTTAATCTTTCTTCAGTACGCTAGTACACACTGGATTAGATCCACCAAGTTTAATCACATTCACCTCCCTCAAAGACACTCAGATGTGCTGTTTCACAAAGGAGTTGCCACTCTCATCAAGCCAGACTGATACCTATAGTACAGCTCACCGCCATGTACAACATAGCAAACAATCTCTGAGATAAGAAGGCTGCTAATTTTCTCAACACTTTATCACTTTTCTGAGGGAGTGAGGGAAGGCATGTGCCATCTCTTTGCTACTTTGTCTTCCTTTTTGCTCTGCTCCACTTGTTTCACATTGTACACATTAAATTCTTTGATGTAGATACAGGGTTTTTTTCATTCTGTAATACACCAGAGCTCCAAAACCATGGCTGGAGCTTGCAAACAGTAACACTGTGTATGTTATTTATGTATGTTATTATATTCATATTACTGTATTGCTGTATGTTTTCTTTTTCTTCCCTAAACAAACACAACCACTTATGACTATAGAAAGAATACATCTCAACAGTGATGAAATAAAAAATTGCAGCAATAATCAACACAAGAAAACCCTTTACAGCTGGAACTTCTGAAACCTACATTTGTCATACAAACCTAGATTTTAAAATGATGAGCACTTTAAAGATGTAGATACACATCCAGAAGGATTTAAAAGAGGTTTAAATGAAGCCAGGTGCAAGTCAATGGGAATTATCAAATGACTACTTTCACCTCCCTGGAATATGGCCTGTAGTTGGCAAACTTCACCTGATTCAGAGACAACAGAACTTCAACAGCATTCAGAAGTTTATACCTCACCATATACTTTGAAATCAGCTAACTGTTTGAGTCACTCACTGCCATTCTGCTTTTGTCAACTCTTCTTTTATTTCACGCTACATTTCTTATTTCAACAGTGGCAAAGGTTGCTGCCACTGCCACTGCTTTCCAAAAATATAGGTTTAAAAAAATCTCTATTGAAACAGAAAGCCCCCAGTAAGCATTTAAGCACTGACCACTACTCTGAGTGACTTGCCAACGCATTGCCTCTTGCCCATAGCAGATGGACACTACTCAAGGCAGGGATTTCTTTTTCCTGTTTCCAAAGAGCCTAAGCACATTGGGGTTGGCATACCAAAAATAATGACTCACGGACCTTTGTTGACTCCCTTCTTCCTTTGCTTCTACAGAACAAATGAGGGTGGGGGAGGAGGGAGAGAGGTTGAAAATTAAATAGATTTGCAATATGATGATACATGACATTAATTTTTCACAGACTTGCTGTACTAGACTATGTCTTAAGTTACCATCAGCAAAGTATGGCATAAAAGCAGAATGTTATGGGAAAGTTTCTGTAGTAACGTATGAGCTTTGATGGACTCCACAATATTCAAACCCACATCTAACTAAAACAGACATCTTAACTTCTCTGGGTTACATTCACTGGTTCAGCTGCACAGTCAGGCTTGGTGCACTAATTGCTTCCTTTTGCAACTGCTTTTCATGTGCTCAAGTTTTTATTTCATCTCTCCTTTTATCTCTTCTACACCGATAAATTAAAAAAAAAAATCTGAGCAATAAGCATGTGACCTATTTTAACTGAACTACATATTTTTTTCTCCTTAGATGCTAAGGTAAAAGTGGGCCCTTTTTACCTACATGTTTATGTAGGAGTTAGTACACTGGTTGACTCAGTGAGCTATTCAATATTTTCTATAAATCCCAGAGTCATAACAGTTCATACTCTGAAAACAAACAAAATGAGATATCCTGAATCTGTAATACTTATTCCTAAGAAAAAATAATATTCATGGATGTATACGTGCAAAAAAAAGCTCTAATTTCTGAAAATACAATGCAGCAGCATAGTTTATTATTTGCTGCAACCAGAATGAAGATGACATCCAACGATGTCATCTGACATCGTTGTACTGAGATGTACTGAGAAGAACGTGCAGTTGAAAAATTTCCACACTTTTTTCCATTCTAGATACTTTCTAGACTTCTTTCTAGATAATACTTTGCCCAATTTGCCTAACAGAAATCTCAAAATGTTTGTATTGATAATGCTTTATCAACATAAATAGAAACTTGCAAGTAACATTTCAAAACCATTTCAGTTCTGTCAGTTTCTCTCACATTACAAAATGTCAGAAATACCCAATTACTTTTGATCACTTCCCACCTCGTGAAGCCCTCTTTCCCCTCTCTGATTTCTGCCTTTAACCAGGCCCAACTCATTGCTTGAAGTTTGTGTGTGCAATTCAAAAGTTCTTTTTTTGTTGTTGTTCTATGCCTATGGAGTTTTTATGCATTAATGTACTGTTCCAGAAACACATAAAACTAAGTAAAGTGCTCCCAACAGCTCAAATAAATTACCAAAGAGATTTTCTAAATACCTCTCAGAAGGGTACTGCTTAGGTCTACCTTCCTCCCTTTGCAGTAATCATTGAAAGGTATTACTGAAAGATAAAAATCACTCTCTGGTGTTGTTCATCTACTGAAGGGGCCAATTTCAAGCTTGATTAATGGGCTCAAATGAAAGTTTCATGACAATCAAAACTTTAGTCTTACCCTCTACTACTACTACCAGCAGTTAAAGCATTTTCGTCTTTTATTTTCCTCTCTGTTAGGATGAGGTGACTTTGTATCTAAATATAATAAATGCATTTATGATGAAAGATTTCAGTCATCTCAAGGCAATTACAGAGACACATCACCTACTGTAAATGTTACTTAACATGTTTTTTGTTTTACTTCATCCTTGGCTTGTACGACTAAATTAAGGAATTTGAATCTCCCCTGACACTTTGTCTCACAGCTTTTCCAAAATGAATAACAAGAAGGAGCTGCTGTGTTTAATCTCAAAATTATAGAAAGGGTAATTGCTGAGACAAAGTTTAGGAGAAAAATGCGACAAAATTAAGTGCTTATGCAGGAATTTTTGCAAACCACTCATTCTACTGTTTTTACAATAACAGTGCTGAATACAGTTAATTATCCTTTGCAAGAAACTAGATGAAATGAGAGATTTAAAAAACAGACCATCATGCAATGCTAACACTCTTGCAATTTTCCTTCAATGCCTACTATACTTTACTACAGTAGGCAAATATTTTACATATATTTAACTGTGTTGGTATATACACATTTAAGAGTGATTAGTGCAGTACTTTGATCTACCATTTATAACACACGTTTTATAAATATGTAGTTTCTAATGTGCTCCTGAGTCACAAAAGTAACATTCACAAACTCTTTGACTCCGGGTCAGTAGGATGTGGAGCAGGTTACCATCAACTCTGTAACTAAGCAGTGCTAACAAAAACTTTGTAATCGGGTCAAAACAGTTGTATTTAATATAATGGCAGTTGATTTTGCCATGACAAATTACCAAAATTCTGTATTTTTTGTCTTAATATAGCATAATTACAAAATTGATGTTCAACTATTAAGGAGATACCAAGCTGTTCACACACTAATAAATTGTTTATCCTTTGGAATACTAAACCGTTACAAGTTTTCTGCCATATCTTTAGTACAAAAGAGTTTGATCCTTCTAAGCAATATCCCCGAATGTTTCCTTTAAATCCACACCAAAGCCAGCAAACCAGTTTCAAAGGAAGAAGAAATTCTTAGATAACTACAAATTCCTACTCCATGAAAGATACTCCCTTATGCAACACTTAATAAGAAAAAAACTTTCGTCCTTGAATGTGCAAAGATAAGCTATAGCCATCAGCTGAAGTTCGCTGAGCTACAGCCGAAGCGCACATCTACCGTCGGGTGCAGCTCTGCGGCTGCAGAAGTTGCCTTTTTTTTTTTT